>NW_009646933.1:317664-321870 GCF_000708025.1 Charadrius vociferus | reverse complement strand
ATCACTGCTCTCCACTTGGACATCGAGCCATTGACCACAACTCTTTGGGTGTGACTGTCCAGCCAGTTCCTTATCCACCGAGTGGTCCACCTGTTGAATCCATGTCTCTTCAATTCAGAGACCAGAATATCACGAGGGACAGTGTCAAACACTTCACACTAGTTCAGGTAGATGACATCAGCTGCTCTTCCCTTGTCCACTACTGCTGTAACCCCCTTGTAGAAGGCCTCCAAATTTGTCAGGCATGACTTGCCCTTGGTGAAGCCGTGTTGGTTGCTACCAGTCACCTGCTTATTTGCTATGTGCCTTAGCTCCATGATCTTGCTGGGCACAGAGGTGAGACTGACTGGCCTGTAGTTCCTTGGGTCTTCTTTTTTTTCCCTTTTTGAAAATAGGTTATGTTTTTTTCAGCAGGAACCTCACCAGAGTGCCATGACTTCTCAAATATGATGGATAGTAGCTTAGCAACTTCATTTGCCAGTTCCCTCAGGACCTGTGGACATATCTCATCAGGTCCCATGGACTTGTGCACCTTCAGGTTCCTCAGGTGGTCTCATACTTGATCTTCACCTACAGTGGGTGTTTCTTCATTTTCCCAATCCTCGCCTTTGCCTTCTGCATCATGGGTAGTGTGGCTGGAGGCCTTGCCAGTGAAGACTGAGGCAAAAAAGTCATGGAGTACCTCAGCTCTGTCTCTGTCCCAGGTGACAAGCTTTTCCGTTTCCTTCCAGAGAGGCCTCACATCTTTCCTCGTTTTTATTTTCACGCTGCCATACTTATTTTGTTTCCTTTGATGTCCCTGGACAGATTTAATTCAATCTGGGCCTTTACCTTGCCTAACCCGATCCCTGGCTGCTCAGACAATTCCTCTGTATTCCTCCCAGGCTACTTGTCCCTGTTTCCACCCCCTATAGGCCTCCTTTTTACTTTTGTCCAGGAGCTCCTTGTTCATCTGTACAGGCCTCCTGGCTTTTATTTTTTTTATTTGTCGAAAGTATTACAAAGACCAAAAAAACCCTACTAGTTTCTAAAGTGTAGATGGTAAGAGTACTTGCTATTACACTGGGAGAGAAAAAGAAGGGATATAAAAAGCAATTCACAAGGGCAAAAGCGAGTCTGTTAATCAGGCAAAGGAGGGAGAGATGCCTTCCACAGACAGATCCTGCCATTTTCTTTTTCTACCTGCCTTCTCTTCCACGTTTTTCAGATGGGATACCGGATGCGGTAGATGCAGTATGGCAATTATTACATTCTTCTGAAATGTGGTAATTGAATAAAACATGGAAGTGTAGTATGTCAAGTTGACACATGCTTATAGAAATACATATGGCTGATCAGTCTTCATGGCAACTGGATTTTTTTTGTGAGAATTTCACAAACTGCATCTTCCTCCTCCTTTTCTTCTTCTTCTTCTTCTTCTTCTTCTTCTTCTTCTTCTTCTTCTTCTTCTTCTTCTTCTTTTTTTTTTTTTGTTTTCAATTTTGTATTATTTTCTAGGACATTTTAAACCAAGATTATGACCTACTGGCAATTTTTCCTATAGCAGTGTGATAGTCATCAAGAGAACAATGTCATTTGGATGAAATAAGACTCCCTAAGCAAGCCCTTAAGAGCTGAAAAATCTATAAAGTTCCTATTGAAAGGTAACCCAACTTGTGATTTGGTCTTTTAAAGTAAAATATTAGGGATGCTTTATAAGTTGGAGCATTTCTTGTTATGGGAAAGAGAAGATCACTGCTTGCTTAGGCTATCAATATATATTTGTGAGGCAGCAATAATTCTTCCAGTGAATTTCACCTTCCCATTGCAATTTCTTTATTTGTTTTAAACAAAGCAAGACTTCAAAAATGATACTACGTTGACAAGATGTAAAAAGGAAGTTGCTTGGCAATTGTGTAAAAATAAGCACTGCTACTAGCTTGATGTAAACAGGAGGGAAACTTCACTAAAAATGACTTCTATTGTCTCTGGGCATAGTCATCCAGGTGGAGCAATGGCACCTGCTCTTCTTTAAGTCATTTATCAAATCTGGGGGAAAGAATCTCTGGAGACCACATCCCTACCTGTAGAGAACAGGTCAGTACTGCTCTGTTTCTGTCTTTGGTATCTCTGCATAACTTTGTGGTTGATGCTGCAATAAGAATTACTGACCGTCATGCACAATGATACATTTAAGTCTGTTGCAATTAGCTATTTCTTTCTCTGACACTGACTTTCTGGCATTAGACCTCCCCGCACCTTGGTTTATCCACCCGTGAAATGAGGGTAAAGATACCGACCTCTCTTGTAAAACCAGTCTGTGATTTACTCCTGGAAAGCACCATGTATAAATTAGGTAGAATATTTAATACCTAATAGCATATATAAAAAGAGTACAAACTCCACTAGCTTGTCAACTTTCATTGAGAGACGCACTCCTGTGACATTCACTTCTGTCTGAACTTGATTAAAAGTGGCCATTTTACATGAGACTCCATTGACCACTGGACAGTTTATATCAGTAAAATTTTACTTGGTCTTCAAGGCATCTCTCATCTCCTGAATGAGGAATTACCCCTGGTGTAAATCTTGTCTTTGATGAGGGCATAATGATGATCATAAAAGAAGGGATGATGCTTTCCAGTTTCAGTAACGGGCTGGAAAAAGGAATATTTGCCTGCGGCAAGGGATCAATACAAAAGGATTGTTCATTTGGTCCAATTTAGTGGACTGAACACTATCAGGACAGTGCATAAGGGCCAAGCAGCAATACCAGGACCACTCCTGCACACTGTGAGGAGCAACAGAAGCTGCCAGTACCATGTTATGCATAGGAAAAGATCCACCCCTGGTGCAGAGGACCTGCTGAGAGGACTATACCAGCCATCTGCATGGCCATCCAGCCATCTCTTCAGGGCCATCTCTCCCTGGTGGCTAGCTGAATGGCAGCGTCCCTTGCATGTTTAGTGGCATCACCTGGACTTATATTGTTTGGTGGCAGATGTTCCCCCCCTCTCCTGTCTTCACCCTGTAGCATTTACCTGTGTTTCACATAGCAGTGGAGGCAAAGTGCTTAGCGAGTAAGTTTATAGCATTCTTCATTAAGAATTTACATATAGAGAAAATTAAACCTGACTAGGAACCTAATGAGCTATTTTGTAATTTGATGAAACAGTGTGACCTACCAAGGGACTTCGTCCAAGGAGTTTTGTGTGTTAATCTGATGCTAAGCACAAGAAAGACTTCGGGGATACCAACTTCTCTTGGGTGCCTTTCCCACCATTGAAACTGCATGTCTATAATAAACATCAATCATACTAAAGAAATGGAAGACCAAAAGCTACCTGGTGGACTACAGTGCTCAGGATGAGAACCTATGCTAGGCAACAGTGTCAATGGAGAGTAATTACGTCTTCTGCAAACCCTAGTACTACTCTCACAGCTATCTTCTGGCACATCTTGCTTAAACATTGACCCTGGGTGACTGAGGACTCCAGTATAGATGGGGTAATACTGAGAAACGGGAAAAAAAAAAACCAAACCAAAACAAGAGGGGGAGCTGCCAGCACTTTGGCCAGCATTATTGGAGTAAGAAGTAATGTCTTTTCCCTGGAACATTTTAACCAGTGTAAATATATCAATACTATCCACATTTTAAGTAGGCTTCTCCATGATTCATGATGAATCAGAGGATGCAGTTGCCCTGCTCTGTGCTCAGGTATGGTGTGAAAGTGAAGTAGAAAGTGCCGTCAAGTCATAATAATATACTTCATTTGTAGACCTCATTTCATTTCCAACATTTCAAAGCCTTGCCATGTGAATGTGGAGACCCTGAAGGCTAGACTGAGACTGCCTGCTTTAGGCACTCAATTTATTTGTTGCAACATCTAAAAAAAATAGGTGCTTGGCTCCAGCAAATGATTCAGATCACTTAAGGCAGGTGCCTACGCAAACTATACAAGCAATGCAGAGATGGATGCCTCTGAAGTAGCACCTAAGCGATGTTCACACATTTCTCCATCAACTGAATGGTGAGCTGTAGGTCCTTCATGGGATGATATAGTGTGGTTGCACGCAGCCACGCAGGCGTAGGCACAAGGAAATATTATTCTCAGGAGTGTGGCTGGGTAAGTGCTTAATTCAAGGCTCAACAATGTGCAATCCTGCTTACGTGGCAATCAAAATGCAAATTCCCCTCTGAAGGGCAAGCACCTGTGTTGTGGGATA
>NW_009646933.1:314662-317371 GCF_000708025.1 Charadrius vociferus | reverse complement strand
CCTGCTGAAAGTCAGCTGCTCAAAAATCAGAAGTGAAAAATGCAGAAGGCAGAGAATTTCAGCCCAGTGGAAGGGGAGGCCTTTTGCTTGTAAATCTGCTATTTTAGAGCTCCATCAGATAAACAGCATGAAAGAGTCGAGTTAGGACAGGGAACAGGCGTTCCCTTATGCCTCAGGCTTAGCTGGCACTTAGGAATGCCCGGGTGTTTCCACACTGCCAGACTGACTTGTCCTTCTCCTGTATCCTGGTATGCAGGTCCTCCACACTCTGAATTTGTTAGCTGGCCATTAGGGAGCCCTTTGTTCCATCCAAGGGGAAAGCTGGGCATGGTCAAGATGACAGTGTGCTCCAGGCTCTGCTCCAGGCACAATGTGAACATGCACCACACAACTTTGGCTCTTTACCTTGTACAATATTGCAATGCTAGCCCAAAGTCCCCAAACCCCAGTATTCCTCCTCTCCCTTCCCAGACCACAGAGGAAGCAGTTGGCTGCAGAAAAGCCCCTATTTTGGCATCTGAGTTAGGAAAAAAGAGCCCAGAAATAACTATAACTCTACCCCAGGGCTAGAGGGAGATGTTGCCCGGTAGAGAGCAGGATCAAGAGCTGTGCAGCATGGATCGGTCTGCCCACTCCAGATGGTCCCAACTCTCAACTGTGTGAACACAAGCCAGCCTGTAACAAGCAGTCCAAAGGCATAGACTCTCTTTCTGGTTTAACCCACAAAAGCAGTATAAACACACCCCAAATTTCTCTTGCTGAGGTGTTCCATGCTTGCTCAACGTCGCCTAAAACTGGTGAGTTTGGTCAAGCCATGACTTAACAAAGTGGGCCCTTTTCAACACCTCGGGAAATATCTGCAGCTCCTCACCTACTTCTGAGTCACGATGGACTGCCAGGAGCTGTTGATCACTGAACACATGTGAAACCATATGCTTACATGCTTAAGTTACTCTGAAGTCCAAAATACACTGTCCGGATTTATATACACACTCAGATTCTCTGAGGTGTCAGTTCTTCAGATGGAATGGACTGAGTCATTCCCGGGGACTTAGACACATCCAGTTCATTCTCATGGGGACTTAAGTTGACTCATGGATGGTCTAAATTACATTCACTGACTTCTTCAAACCACGCAGTATCTCAGAAACAGAGGCGAGAAAAAGATTCAGGAGTCCTGAATCTGGGCTTGAGCCTGATTTATTATCACTTTTACCTGCTAGGGGTTTCTTTGATCTCAGCAAGACTCTCTCTTGATTAGCAGTAGAGAAGGAGAATGTGGGTTAATGCATCCTGCTCTACCCACTCTTTAACATATGAGTGGCTCCTATTAGCGTTTTAGCAGTTTGTCCTTTTATGCAAGAACTTGCACAGCTGACTTGGCTAAACTTTTAATGGGTAAGCTTCCAGTGTGGGAGGAAATGTTAAGCACTGCTTATTGTTACTTAGAATTACACACCCAAATATCATAGCTCCATCCAGAGTTCCTAGGCATCTAGCTGCTTTACTATCTACCACAGCACACTGTATCACAAATAAGATCTTCCTTACTGCCTGAAGTAATGTCATGATGAACTGTAGGAGCCAAAGAATGCTAGGTTTGCAAAATGCATGCATTGCTTCAGATTCCAATGAATTCATTTAAGAGGAGATCAGGCAACAACCATTAATTTCAGTGCAATAGATTTCTCTGCTCTTCTTATTTACTGAGATGTTGTCTCACCAGATCAAATCGATGAAATTGCAACAGATCACCCAGTGTACTGACAACAGCCAATATCTGCCTAGCATCTCAGAGAGGCATCCCTTTATCAAATGCCTCCAGTTTCTGTTCTGCCACATCTCTACCATTCAGTCTGTTCTGTTGGAAATAGAAAAGGCAAATTTTTCCAGTGTACTTGGCTGAGTCAGAAGCTCTTTTGGGCAGTCATGCACAGGCGCACGTATCGACTGCCCTGCTAGCAGTAAATTTGGCCCCACCAGGCCAAAGGAGATGTGCTATTGTCCTTGGGTGCACTTCTGGAGGCCACGTGTGGGGCGTACACAGCTCCACCCTCAGCTGAGGTGGGAAACTTGTTCAAAGTGGTTTTGAGGTTTTGTTAAGAAGCAAAACAGGAAATCTGTATGAATCTGGAGTTTAACAATTTTTTAACCTGTTGCTTGCAGCCAGTGTAGTCTTTTTTTTTTTTGCCTTTTTTTTTTTTTAATAGAAAATAAATAAATATCAGAATGACAAACATTCTGCAACTTACCACGTCCCAGTTCTGGGATAAGCCCAAGGTTTTACTGGTGTGGACTAGAATTCAGGCAGCAAAGAGAACCTGGAACAGTCCAGGGATTTTTTTCTTTTCTTTTTTAAGCAAACCAAGCAACTCAAAGTCTGTGTCAACTTACTGACGTGCTCTTTATGCCAACTAATCATAGCTGGCACAGAAAATAATGCTGACTATTGCTCCCTTCCCTGCCTACACTGGAGGCAAGGAAGGCCAAAGACACAGAGCTAAAACGGCTGCTCTGTGCCATCTGGAGAGACTCTGTATCCTCAGCCTAGCTGTTTGGGAGCAAAGGAAGGATCATTGAGTTGCTCCTAAAAATTAGTGAAAAGGACAATGAATATGTTAGTGGGGTGAGGAGCATCAGCACAAGCCTGCCTGCCCCAATGCACTGATCCCCCTATGCAGTACTGCTACCACTGCCGAGGGCATGTCA
>NW_009646933.1:299501-306355 GCF_000708025.1 Charadrius vociferus | reverse complement strand
GGGCGCCAAAAAAGACCTGTCGTGGTTTGGCCTCAGCCAGCAACAAAGAACCACGCAGCCGCTCACACAACTCCCACAGTCATGGAAAAAGAAAACGACAGGGCGAAACTCGTGGGTTAAAAGAGTGCAATTTAACAGAACAGCAAAAGGAAAGACGAAAACACGATTACAGTACCGCCGCAAAGCGCACCAACTGGACCTGTGCTGCTGCAGCCCACCCCCGAGTGGTGACTCCTCTCTTCGTGGCTATCTCCTCTTATAGCTCGGGCATGGGTCACGTGGTATGGAATACCTGCCCCCTGCCGGCTCCTGGGGAGATTAACCCCATCCCTGCCGGAACCAGGACACTGAGATGTTGTCTCACCAGATCAAATCGATGAAATTATGACAGATCGCTCAGCGTACCGACAACAGCCAATATCTGCCTAGCATCTCAGAGAGGCATCCCTTTATCAAATGCCTCCAGTTTCTGTTCTGCCACATCTCTACCATTCAGTCTGTTCTGTTGGAAATAGAAAAGGCAAATTTTTCCAGTGTACTTGGCTGAGTCAGAAGCTCTTTTGGGCAGTCATGCACAGGCGCACGTATCGACTGCCCTGCTAGCAGTAAATTTGGCCCCACCAGGCCAAAGGAGATGTGCTATTGTCCTTGGGTGCACTTCTGGAGGCCACGTGTGGGGCGTACACAGCTCCACCCTCAGCTGAGGTGGGAAACTTGTTCAAAGTGGTTTTGAGGTTTTGTTAAGAAGCAAAACAGGAAATCTGTATGAATCTGGAGTTTAACAATTTTTTAACCTGTTGCTCTCCCAGAGGGTTTTTTTTTTTTGCCTTTTTTTTTTTTTAATAGAAAATAAATAAATATCAGAATGACAAACATTCTGCAACTTACCACGTCCCAGTTCTGGGATAAGCCCAAGGTTTTACTGGTGTGGACTAGAATTCAGGCAGCAAAGAGAACCTGGAACAGTCCAGGGATTTTTTTCTTTTCTTTTTTAAGCAAACCAAGCAACTCAAAGTCTGTGTCAACTTACTGACGTGCTCTTTATGCCAACTAATCATAGCTGGCACAGAAAATAATGCTGACTATTGCTCCCTTCCCTGCCTACACTGGAGGCAAGTAAGGCCAAAGACACAGAGCTAAAACGGCAGCTCTGTGCCATCTGGAGAGACTCTGTATCCTCAGCCTGGCTGTTTGGGAGCAAAGGAAGGATCATTGAGTTGCTCCTAAAAATTAGTGAAAAGGACAATGAATATGTTAGTGGGGTGAGGAGCATCAGCACAAGCCTGCCTGCCCCAATGCACTGATCCCCCTATGCAGTACTGCTACCACTGCCGAGGGCATCTCATGCCCTTGTCCCTTTTGTCACCAATCTTGCCTCTGGTAACTGTGAAATGAGCTGGTTTTATAGCCTTAGTAATACGGGCCTTCCCCAGGGCTGAGAGAGCTATGGTGAAACCATCAAGTCATCTGGGGGAGAGTGCCAAGCAGCCAGGAATGGGAAAGCCATTACTGCTGGTCTTGATGTGGGACCAAATGGCAAAAACTCCTTCATCAGAACTGCAAACTAGTGAGCTTTGTGGTACATTGCTGATTCACATTCTGTGACAGTGCTGAGCAAACTCCACCTAGATGTCTCTACAACCCTGTTTCTAGTGCAATGTAATGCTGAGTTTGGGTCGGAGTCTGTGGTGAGATATGCTGTTGTCATTCACAAACCACCACACGAAGATAAGTGAGTTACTGACAGGTATAATAAAAATGGACTGAGCTGTATCTTGCAGTTGGGATCAACTAGGCAAGTTCCTCACAGTTTGCTCCCAGTTTAGTTAAACTGCCTGTGTGTGCTGCATAAGGCGCCAGCAACTCTTTTGCTGCTGCTCCAGCATCACTCTGACGTCAGCATTTTTATTTGATTTTCTGTCACTGTTCTCACAGATTAAATTTCAACCAGTGACCCATGGCTTGATAGCTCATTAGCAAATCCCTCTGAGCCATCTAGTCCTGCCTTTGCTTGACAGTTAACTCTGCATTGCACATACTCTCGAAGCCCGCCTGAAATCAGCACCACCCCATGTGAAGGCTCAGTTGGACTCAGTGCTGCTGCAAAAGCCTATGGGGATCCCTGCCCAGCTGCATGTTTTCAATGACAAATAACTAACGATTCCTATTATGAGTTCTTGGGTCTTTTCAAGTCTTTGAGGTGGTGTAAAAACTGCTTCATGGACAGTTAAAGCTTTCCTTTCCCACCCCTCCCCTCAGCCCTTGATCTATAGGGGAATCATTCTGACTTCCTTCTCAGTGAAACCTTGAAACAGGGCATTCTTACTCCTTTTGTTGTTCAGCATCATTATTGCAATCAGGCAGACTAAGGCAGCTGGGATAATGCTCTTTCAGCTTTCTTTTGCTGTGATACATGAATATAAAACTCTCAGTAGGCAGCCAGAATGGAGAAGCTGCCTCAGCTCATGCTCTGGAGGTCACAGACCCCAATTCTTACTGTTGCAGTGGGGTTGGATGGGACACAGGTTGCCCTGAGTGCATTATGATCCCACTCACCAGCAGATAGCTTGAGCTCAGCTTTTCCTATGCCCAGCTTTGAGTCACATTGACCTGCAGGTTAATAATGAAGATACAGCCATTGCTTTGTTTTACTTCCTCTGTGCATCTGAGAAGATCTCTCGCCTTGTAGCTAGGTTATCAGTGGCTTCAAGCAAAAAATTATATTGTGTACAGTCCAGATCTATAGCAAACACTTTTCCTTCTAACTCCTCTTAAACTGCCACTTAACCAAGTATCAAGACTACAGACTGTCAAAATCTCAACCCACCCTCTTCCTCCAAGCTAAGAAAATCTCTACAAATGCCGAACTGAGGCTCTTTTCGGCACCTGGCAGGTAGAGCACAGCCACAAGGACTTCAGTATATCCCTGCTGAAGGCACGGATGGGAATTCCCAGCCCCACACCCTCTTTTTGCCTTGACAGAAACTTCACTCCAGAAGTCAACCTCACCAATTTCAATGGGGAGATGCTTGATTTACACCGGGCCGAGACGAGAATCTGGCCGTGATTCTTTATTGCCTTTTAAAGCCAAGAGCCCAGCAGAAGCCAATTGTGTCTGACGCGAAGCTGCTGCGCACCCAACACGGAATCTGCTGAACTCCATAAACCAGCAGTGGTCTAAATAAGAACTTCAAACAAGACATTCTGGCATTGGCCAGAAAGAGCGAAGATAAATAGCTGGGAGCTGCCAAGTTGCGATGGAAGAACCGCTTGACTGTTGGACAGAGAGCAAAGTAAAAGGCAGAAATTAGGCAGGGTGCTGGGAGGCTTGTAACACTCCCAAAAAGCAAAGGGGTCACAGCATTTAATTTGATTAATTCATCGCCGGTCCAGAAGACTTTGTACTGAGTCTCAGGCAGTGTAATAAAAATACAATCATTAAGAGAGGAAATAAAAGATTGGTTGGGTGGTAAATACTCCAGCTCCCTCTCCTGCTCCAGCTTCCCTCTTGTTTCTTCTCTCCTTGATCAGTGCAAACATTGGAAGCAACGGAGTAGGCAAGTGGTAGTATTAAAACAACAACAAAACTCACTGTATTTCAAATGCCTTGGTCAAAACACTTTCAAGGAAAGCTTTGACTTGTTTTCCCCATCATTTTTGTTTTCCCTCAAGAGCCCATTCCTCTAGCAAATGCCGTGGGCAGAACGGAGCAACAATCATGCTAGCTTGGCCTCCTCTCCCCAGGACTGGCAGAAGACTTAGTGCAAAACAACACGAAGGACATTTATCCTAAGGGGACCGGATAATGCTTTTGGAGGTCATTTCAGTAGTTTTGGTTGTACTTCTAAGTATCGAAGGGCCCAAACAGCTGTTTTGATGGATGTAATTGGATTTACAAATAATGGTATTTTGTAAAGCTCCAATGCTAACTTTTATGGGCCAGATGGTACAAACGCTCACCCTGTAACTGTACAGTGCCTGTCCCTCACCACAGGACACAGGGGAAGGGTGCAACCCCCCAACTGACACTGGGGCTGGAAAACTTTTGCAGCTGCTTGAAGCTATGTAGGAGCCTGAGGCGTCCAAGGAAACCACAGCAGAGGCAGAGCTGGGGAAAGGGAGGGTGACTAATACTCCATACATCCTCAGCAAGTGAAGATCACATCTGGCTCTTCTCCCATCTGCTTCGAGCACTGCCACTGCTCCCATGCTGCACTCGCTGGGCATTGCTGTGTATCAGACCTCACTGTGGCTCTGTACAGCGGGAAACTGATTTTATCCCCTTTTCCCAGACAGACACTTGGGTTTACTGCAATTTCAACACTTTTTTGCAGTCACGTGAGGAAACTATGATATGAAAGATGGGTCTCCAAACCCTGGACCACACATCTGCTTGCCTCTGCATCTGTGCACACACTGCCATGTGACACCAAGGTACTGTTGAGTCGAACGCCACCAATGCAGAAAGCAAGGTTACTTATATATGTGTGTGAAGTGTATCTCATGAACTTTGTTCATCACCTGATTGTCACTTCTCCTCCCTTGTTCCAGTATGTAAAGGTGCATCCATGAATATATATGCAAGACACAGCCAGCATAGACATTCATATCATGTCTCTAAGCTGGTCAGATGGGAAAATATTCATGAAGTATAAGGTTGGACCACTGTTTCCCTTATTACTGAAATAATGTGTTCGCTGCAGAATAATGAATCAACTCTGTGATTCTGAAGCTACAAAAAAGCTATACTTGTGGAAAGTATTATTAATAAAATAATAAAGTGTTACAGGTTTGGGGAAGAGTGGCTGGGAAGCTGCCCAGCAAAGAAGGACCTGTGGGTGTTGGTTGACAACTGGCTGAATACGAGCCAGCAGTGTGCCCAGGTGGCCAAGAAGGCCAACAGCATCCTGGCTTGTATTAGGAATAGTGTGGCCAGCAGGACTGGGACAGTGATTGTCCACCTGTACTGGGCCCTGGTGAGGCCCCACCTCAAATGCTGTGTTCAGTTTTGGGCCCCTCACAACAAGAAAGACATTGAGGTGTTGGAGCGTATCCAGAGACTGGCAGTGGAGCTGTGAGGGGTCTGGAGCACACGTCTGATAAGGAGCAGCTGAGGGAACTGGGGATGTTCAGCATGGAGAAAAGGTGGCTTACAGGAGACCTTATTGCCCTCTACAAGCTCCCTGAAAGGAGGGCGTAGCAAGCGGGGGTCGGTCTCTTCACGCAAGTAAGAAGCAATAGGACAAGAGGAAATGGCCTCAAGTTGTGCCAGGGGAGGTTTAGGATGGATATTAGGAAAAAATTCTTCACTGAAAGGGTTGTCAAGCACTGGAACAGGCTGCCCAGGGAAGTGGTAGAGTCACCATCCCTGGAGGTATTTAAAAGATGGGTAGACGTGGTGCTTAGGGATATGGTTTCATGTTGGACTTGATGATCTTAAAGGTCCCTTCCAACCTAGACAACTCTATGATTCTATGAAAAATTAGCAAAGTTTGATTAATCAAGGCAGTTGGCTAACCCTATTTGCCTGTGTCTTCCATATACATTCAGGAGAACAAATATGCTTACCCACTACTGAAATGCAGATCCTCTCTTTGCATAAAACTGTGGCTGATTAAGGCTTCATGATAATCGTCCAGAACTGCATATGCTGTTTCTTAAATAAAAAACCCAAACAACACACCCCCCCAAACCAAAACAAAACTCAAGCTGGCTTTGCCAATATTTCACCATGTTTGTTTTTGCTCATAGCAAGTCCTGTTTTAAATCACACTAATGCATTTGACTTCTGTGAGAGGACGAATCAGAGATTTATTCAGTGCTGTGTGGCAACGGACCACTCCAGCAGGAAACTGAGCTGTGGAGGGGAGTTTTGTCAGGGAAGAAATCTCATCTGGATAAATGACGCTCCTCAGTGGAGCATGGTAACTTATATGTGTGTTTGTACTGACATCAGATGAATGTTCTTCGTTTGTCTGAATGTCACTTTTCCTCCCTTCCTCCTGGATTCCTCTTACTCTTCCTTTGGAATGTTTAATCACCCAATGTAAGGCGTTTTAACAGGAACAAGGGCACTTTTAAGATAAAGATGTTAGAAAATAAACTTGAATAAATACGACATTTAGTCATGCATTTAATAAACATGGTTCATACATGTACGCACGCACAGCACAGCCCCTCTTCTCTCCCTCAAGTCATAGGACTAAACACTACTCACTGTGTGATGCCCATCCTCCATCTAAAGCTGATACTGATTTTTTCCAGTTAAACCAGCACCATACAGACTAGCTGAGATGGAAAGGTCAAATCAGAAAAAAATCAGCTTTTAGCACTGCTGGACTTTGAGGAGGGAAGGTGTGGGGGAGCTTGTAGGTAAGTTAAGCATTAATTTGTAAAGCATGTTTGCCATGCTAACTATCCAGCATTTGGAGACTGATGATTACTACCTTCCTAATAACTGCATATGATTAACTTTATATTCCTGTAAATTTACTGTGTATGGTGTCTATGCTATATCTGATTAAACCCATGTTCTTATTAGCTGATCTTTGAGCCATGATGCCCAATATGCAAGCAAAGCAATCTCTGCTCGTATAATCATAGGTTTGAAAAAAGGAGGCAGAAATACTGTGAGCATAGAGTAGCGTAGAGCTTGAATAGTTTCACTACAAAGAAAAGTCCTGCATATAGTGACTTTTCACCTCTGCTTCACCCCCAGCTACATCCTGGCCTGCAATGATTGTAACTAGGACATAACCAGACAGGTTATATACATAAATTACCATTTTGTCTATGCACCTTAAAATGTTAAATGTGTTTTTCCTCATTTGCCCACTTAAGGAAATAGGGAAGAT
>NW_009646933.1:297196-299471 GCF_000708025.1 Charadrius vociferus | reverse complement strand
TTTTCCAAGGCATAAGCTATGTCATTGAGACTACTCATCAGCAACGTAAGTCTCTTCTTCAGCATCACTTATGAAAGCAAAGCAGGCAGCCGCACAACAAGGAGATGTGGAGTTTACTATGAGGACCTCTTTAAAACACAGCTCTGCTCTTAGTCTCCCCTGCCCAGCTGTGGCACCAATATGTGGCCTCTCCCTGAGTCCCTACCCTGGGGCTCTAGTTAACTACTGGAGAGCAGATGAAAGGATCAGATACCCAGCTGTGCACAGTGCCTCAGGTCACGAAGTGCCAGAGGGCCCCCAACAACGTTTTGCTGATGCATGAGGTGTAACTCTGGCCATGGGAAGTGGAAGGAGGAAGTCAACTGAGTCAATGGCTGATGCACACAACTGAAAGTTCAGCCTAGGATGCGCTTGAGAGACAGTGTGACTGTGGCAAGGCAGGATCTGAAACACCTTCTGCTGTATCCTTGCCTATAGGCCAGACTAAAGCCACTGTACTTGTCTTCTGCATCAGTCAAACAGGAAAGCAGAGTTTAATTAGTTTTGATTAATAAGTCTTTCTAAATGCAGAAAGATTAGGTGAGCCCAAGGAATCTTGCAAAAATAGCAATTTCAGAAAAATGCAGCAGGAAGCAACAGGTCATGGGGAGTGGATGGGAAGAAAGGTAGGAAGACTTTACAGAAAGGACTCCAGTTTCTCCAGAGCAATGGTGGAGAAATAGGCTGTGTACTGGGAGAATAGCCATACACATTAACACTGTACGTTTAACCCCAAGAGGTCCCAAGAGATCTAAAATAAGCAAAGCTCACAAGGTCCCCATGAATGAATGGCCAGTGACAGTGCAAGCTGGTGCAGTACAGGGAATGGACACTCGCTGTGGCCAACCGAGATCTCTGGTGACACTCACTTCGTGTGACCATTCACTCTGGTACAGATGGCTTGTGCCAGGACTGCAACCAGCTCCTCCAGAGAGTAAGAGGGACAACTCCTCCCTTCACATCTTATGCTTTCTAGAATGTAAAATCATACATAGGCTTTAAGATTATATGGCAGAACTGTTTTCAACCATATGCATGACCACTACATGGCACCAGGGAACACTGATCTTTTCAGAACAGTGTAACAGCGAAGTGCTGTTACAACATAGATAACAATAATAAAAGTAACAACAGTACAATGGCACCTGCACCAGCACACTACACTGAAACAAACTGCAATGACCTGAACACTGAAGAACACTAAATAGTTCTCTCATCACTCTTATCACAGATATCCCTACTGAGCGTGGGTTGTTTTTGTTCCATATTTCATCTCCAGCAACATACAACGAAGTTGCAAATGGCATTACTGAGCATGCCAAAATGCCCATGCAGTAAAGATAACACCGAAATTGTGATATAAATCTATTTTCAGCTTTCATCTGAATATTCAGGATGTCTCCTCTTATCTCTGTTCTATATTATTTTTATATTGCGAAAGATGACAAATACTGAATGGCAAGAGCAATCAGGCTCTGGAAATTGCCTCCTGGGACACAACTATACGTTCTCAGAGGTGTTTTATTTTTTTCTTTTTTTTCTTTTACCTTTTATTTTTATGATTAGTCAGTCACTGTTTAGCCACCTCAGGGAAATGCAAGGTGAATTAGGAGAAAGAAGGTCAAGGTTATCATGGAAAAGTTTAATCCCTCCTCAGTGGGAACCGGTTAATAGTTACGGCTAGACCTCTGTTGGGAATCCCAGTGAAGGTCAACGGCAGAGAGGAAAAAAGCTGCACTGAGATCTTAGACAGTCATAAGTAGACAGATGTTCCTCAGCTTTAATGAGCAGTCTTGGCTCCAGGCCTTTCTTGGCAGAGCCCTTTGGTTTTAGTATTTTTCCTTGTAGTGCAAGGTATGGCTCTGGTTAGCTGGCTCTGCTTAGCTAACTGCTGATGATTTTTCCATCTAAATAATAGCTTGACAATGAAGAAACCAGTTCATAATCTGTGACTTGATGGATTAGGTCATGGGGAATGATGTGCAGTTGTAATCATGAAAAGTAAAAATAAATAAAAATAGTAATTTTAGTTTAAATGAGAACCAGTTTTAAAAGTTTAAACAGCAAATCTGATGGAGCTCCTACTGCAAGTTCTACCACTCCATCTTACGTTTTTATGGTTATGGACAATAAACTGAAGGAAAAGAACATGAAATGGTCGTTTTCTTTACCATTTCTATTTCCAAGTCAGCTTGGTGGGGATCATGTCCCTACTTTAGAAACTCAGTTGGGTTCA
>NW_009646933.1:293611-297183 GCF_000708025.1 Charadrius vociferus | reverse complement strand
GAATTTTCTCTTGACAATTTACTACACCTAAGTGAAATATATTAAATTGGAAAGTACAAGATTAGCAAACATCTTCATTTAGAAAGCAAATAGGCTACAAATCCAACTGTTATCAAACTGTGAAATCATTAACTTCCATTAAAAAAAATGAGAAATATCCTTGTTAAAAATTTTGAAGACTTTTAACCCCTGTCTGCTAGGACACAGCTTCCCTAATGCAATAGCCACTGCAACACTTGGTGGAGAATAATTTTGTTCTTTGTCAGGCATGTAGCAACCCTGATATAGCCAGTGACTGAATTCATGCTCTTTTCCAATATTTCTGTGTGTCTCATTTCTAGGTGTCATAATTGGTCTGATATAATACAATATAATGAATGGGAATGCTTTTGTGTTGTCATTTTTTGCTTTTAAGTTGTCATTTTAGACTGCTTTTTGTTGCTATAGTCCAGATCCTGGTCTCAGTGAAGGAAATGGAAATGTCTAGGTGGCTTAAGCATGAGCAATCTTTGGATCTCAATCAGTTACAAGTCAATAAAAAACTTAAGAGCCTTACATTGGCAGGTTATACAAAATCTCTGCTCCCTCTGTATTCTCAGCTGATTCTCTGTTCATTTTGGAGGCTATGAATTACGTTTCTTTGAAGCTCTTTTTTAGCACATCAGAATCTCATCCACCACCGGTTGGTTCAGTAAAGCTCATCCTTTTCCAGTACTAAGTGTGAAATCTGCTTTGTGATAAATATCTGATGGTGCAGGAGCTCTGGGCTAGCTCCCAAGCTAAATTCATTTATATTGCAGCAAAACACCTGCCTCTGTGTCATCATGAAAGCAGCTCCCTATTGTAAAGTACAATTCAGTCTCTCAGACAAGATTCAGATTCCTTCCCTCCCCCGCCCCATCTGCAGGAGAGGAACAGATGTCCTTAGCAGCCGAAAGAAGCTTCCTGCCTCCTCATCTACCCAGCTGATATTTCCAAGTCGTGAGTCCTAAAACTCTTCAGAGTCAATCGACTAGGGCTTATTGTTTCCATGACACCATTCCTTCCCACAGCCACTCAATGCTCAGGATAATTACTCTACATGACACTTGCCGACTGGAAGTGACAGAGTTACACTAGGATTGTACCCAGCTATCACTGTGATGGTTCCCTCTGGATCAGCAGTATACCACACCAGTCACGGGATACTGACCCAGCTCCATAACTTCCCACGCGTCTGGTCCATTCCATCAACAAATGCTTTTTGTATACTTTGTGGGACAGAGCAGAGACTCTCCACTTAGTACCACGGCTTACTCCCAAAGGCTGGGCAATGACTACCATCCTGGGATATTAGACACGGATAAGAGGGATGCCTACCTTCCCAACAGGTATTATAATTGCTGCTGTTGCAGAATGCAATGGTGAGATTTTCGGAGGAAGTGCAACAAGCTATGAGACATAGGCAGAGGCAGGAAAAAATATTTATAAAAATGCCGTGTAACAACTCAGGGACTTTTAAAGGTTTTGGCTTAATGTGTGGCCAACTTGGTTGTCAGTCTCCGCAAAGTTTAGATGCGGAATTGGAGGTAATTACAAAAAGCCAGAGAAGTTATTGACTCATAAACATATTTGCTGTAAATGGCAAGTCCCTCATTGTTCGGCATTAAAATTTAATGCAGTAAGGTAAAATAGAATAAAGCAGAGCTTACCCGAAGAGACTGAAGAATCATAAGCACTTCTGTCCTTCCTATTTGTTCTGAAGGGTTGAATGTCCTTTTCCCTGTAAGTTCCAAACCCTTCAAAACTTCTTCTTTTATTCCCACTTGCGTCGTTGTCCCGCTTCTCACTCGAGGAATTAATTTCACCAAACATGTCCAGGGACTCTGACCTTCCATTACTCTCAGTATTACCAGAGTATCTCTTTTTGCAGGAGTCAATGGGATCATTGCTTGAGTCACTTTTATCTTTACTCTGTGTCCACTGCTGGGCATCAGAAAGTGATAACGTAGACAGCGTATCCACTTCAAAGTTACTCTTTGAGCCTTTGTGTCCAGTTTCACAATGCTGGTGCTTCTGCTTCTCCTTATGCTTGCTTTTCTCATTGAGCAAGGAGAGGTCTTTATCTGAGCCACTTAGCCTTTCGTTGATCGTATGGCTGGAGAAGCCCGTGGACTTGCTAGCAAAGAGACCACTTAGATCTTCATGTGTCCCCAATATCCGCTCATCCTTATGCTTGTGCTTATGTTTGTGTTTCCTTTTGTGAAGTCGGCCACTTGAAATGCTTGTTCCTCCAACCTTTGGAGGAGCCAAAGAGGACTGCATGTCTCCAAGGCCCATTCCCACAGGTGTTTGTAAGTGCATTCCATGTTTCACTTTATGCTTGGCAGTGGTGGACATCTTCATATGAGAACTTGCATGGAATTGGGGTGGGGGCACAGTAGGTCTCATAAATGGGGAAGCCGCTCCGAGCGTGTGAGACAGGTACAAAGGAGCTGGATACTGACCATAGTAACCAAGATTCATCATAGGCATTGATGTGTAAGGCATTCCATAGGGTGCATAGTAACTCCCACTGGGAATAGGGTAACCGAACCCTTGTAAAAAAGGCACCTTTGTCATGGTGTCATTGGTTTTGGCAGGTCTACCACGCTTCTTCTTAGACTTCATGTCAGAGGTCCTGCGAAGATAGAGCAATGGGTCGTACTGGATATACGGCACAGGGTAGTAGTGATCAAAATTAATCCTGAAGATGCTGGGATATGGATTTTCATGATAAAATGTGTAACTTCTATGGGAAATCCTGAACACTTGAAACTTATTGATGAGTTCTTCAAGGTCTGCCAGAAACTGGAGGTCATCTCTGTTCTGCAGGCTTTTCCTTTTCCTCTTGTGCTTTGGCTTTTTAATACTCTCATGAGAGAGAAAGTTATCCACAATAAGATGTTTCTGCCGGTGGCCATGCCTGTTCTTTGTGCTGGTGTCAGATGGGATAGCCTCTGGATTGTCCAGGGTGCAGAAATCAAAGGAGTATCTCCGGCGGGATTCTGAGCTTTTCTCAGCTTGGTCAGAAGTGCTGTTGTTGTCTGTACCTATCCCACTGTCACTGGGTATGGTTTCCTCACTGTGAGACTCACTCACCGGCGACAGTGTGACCTCTTTCAGAGAACCTATTTCACAGAGGTGGGAAGGTGAATTAGCCATTAACCTCGGTGGAGACAGCTTCCAAGTTCCACTGTGCATTCCTTTCTGGGTTTTTGTAGGAAGAGCACTGATAGGTTGAAGATTTGGCATAGTTTTTAACTCTGAAAAATTTGTTTCAGTGCTTGCAGGGCTAAGGTTGCCATTAGTCCCCACTAACTGTGTAGAAAGCGTATGAATAGCTGCTGGTGACGATGCCACAAGTGACTGCAGGTTGGAAGGCACTGCTGGGTTTTCTGGCTGGCTGGAAACAGGCCTTGAGTGCTTGATGGCTGTCTTAGGTTCTTCTGGCTGAGGCTGCAGTTCTGCTCTTGGTTTCCTGCCCCGTTTTTTACCAATGTAGATTGTTCCCCTCTTGCTGACATTGATCTGCTTCCCTAGTCTGGCATCAA
>NW_009646933.1:234950-292919 GCF_000708025.1 Charadrius vociferus | reverse complement strand
CCTTCCATGCTGTCATGGGATTTGCTGTCAAATGCTTTCTGAGCACTCTTCACCCATTCGATGTCTGCGGTTTGGATGGTTTGACTTATCAAATCTTTTTTGCTGGACTTCTTCTTTGTACTCCCAGCGGGCTGATCGGAGGCCTCCAGCTGCACAGCTCCCTCTTGATCACTGAGAGGCAAAAGTCCATTGCACTCGGAGGCGCTGCTTGGCTGGGCAGTCGTGCTGATGTTGTTGGGTGATGGGACTGCACTGCAAGTGGCAAGCTCTTTACTACTGGTTGACAGCTGCCCCCACGTGCTGCTGGTGCAGGACTTCTTTGCTTGGGATTTGCTGAAGGAAACTCCTGGCTCCGGAGCAGGGACCTTGGTGGCACTAACTGCTTCTCGACTGGGTTCTGTGTTGATGAAGCAACTTTGAGAAGTGGATCCAGTATTGGAGCCTGCTGACCAGTCAAGATGGTTCTGGTTGCTACTTTTCTGCTGGTGCTTTGATTTTAAGGTGTCACCGGTGAAGTCTTGTTGGAGGCCTGGATCATAGTGCAGAGCAGAATGTTTTTGAGGCCTGTCATAAACCTGGAAGGTAGAAGAAAATAAATAGGAAAAAAAATTAGTTTATGAGTCCATTCATAACCACTGGCTGCAGCTCTTTATTTGTACAGTGAATGACAACTCTTCTTAACCAATGTCCTTGTAAGGGTTAGAAGTCTTTATAAAGTATTCTTATACTTGAGCCAAATTTACATTTAGATTCACGCACTGTAAAGTTTTGTTTTGTTTTCCCATTCTAAAAACAATGGAAATATTTCTATAAAGGCTAAATTGCTAAGGAAACATATTCTATTGATTTTTAATTTAAAACACAAGTAAAATATTCCCTTTCAATGGATGGATGGTGCAACTCACCCTCCTGGTGAGAATCCCTTTTTCCTAAAAAATAATCCCTCACAGAACTTGATGCTCAACAACGGCAATTAAGCTTACTGTTGTAAACAAGAAAAATGCAAAATTACCTCGGAAGTTATAACAAACAGGAGGAAAACCCATGGGTCCACTTCCCTATGAAGCCAGAATCTGCAAAGATTTGCTTGCTTAAATTTCCACACAGAAGTCATCCCCACCAACTTAGTGCTTAAAATCATATGCTTAGCATCAAGTATTTGAGGCACACTTGGCGGGTTCAAGATTTGCATTACTCCCTTTCCATTTTAATAATCTGCCATTTGCAATGTTGGTAAGAGATATTTTCAATATGATTTCTAATCCGACAGCAGCTCTTCAAGCTGCAGAGGTTACAGTAAGGGCAAAATTATGCTGAAGACTGTTACAGAGCAAAAGAAAGTCTACTTTTTTTCTTGGTGGGCCTTCTTCAGCTGAAGAAATTGTTTGTTACAGCTGTAACCTTGTGAAATATCTCCTAAAACCAAAAAATAATTTATTTTTTTTTTAAGTGAACTCTTCTACCCATTTTTTTTTCTTCTGCTACATTTAAGAGCTTTTTTTGCAAAGGTCTGGATCAAACTGTGCAACTGATTTTGTACACCTAGTACTGCAAACAACTGTTCTTAGCAAACTGTAATGACACTGTTCTGAATGCCAAATAAATGAGAGACTTAAAATAAATGTGTAACCAAGGAAAGAACAATAGAAAACAACTGGGAAGTGTCTCATGTTTCTGCAAACACCCTGTTACAATTAAGTTTCTATCAGCAGCATTACATTAGATACCCATTCAGGGTGTTTACAAAAGAGGTTTGGGGGCAAGGAGGCCATCAGTATAAGATGGTTTTGAGCTGGAAAACGAGGTGCCCCAGTTCTGAGCAACTTCAGAGGGATTTGAAAGGTGCTAAACACCCCCAAGCCCATGGAGCATTATTTAGTCACCAGTAAACATACATGTTATTGGCAAATTGAGGTTGAGATATCCTTCTTGTGCATGTGAAAATGGGCATGTGGCTTTTCTGGAACAGTGAAGCTGTTCTGGTCCATCGTCTGAGGAGTAATCAGGGACTCCTAAATCCTGTGGATAGTTCAGCTGTCATGCACATGGACCAGCCATGCTCAGGGAAAGCAGAGATTTCCAGGAATTGTGGAGTGAGAAAATGAAAGCACGCAGCTGCGGTGGAGCTGCAGATGTCGCGGGCGAGCGACACCCGGTTTCTTCAGCCTGAGAAAAGAGCCGAAAGCATAAACAGCCCTCGGGGATTGAATCAGATCCTCCTCCTCCTCCTCCTCTTATCGGCCTCCCACGTGCGAGCCACACAGTATTGCAGCAGCCACGACCCACGCCACCGGTGCCCTCCTTTGGAAAAAGAAGCCCACCCGCGTCCATGTCCTTGGGATGAGGCCAGGGAGGGGTTGAAAGGAAATCAGTGGCACGGGCCCTAAAGTTGGATAGTTTGATTTTATTTAAACCTTTTTTAAAGTTATGTCAAAGCTCCTGAGCTTCATTTTACCTCAGCTGTTTGGGGCTTCTCCTGCCCGCCAGGCCAACAGGCCGGGTGTGCTGTTAGCTGGGCATGAGGAGGTGTGCGGGATGTTGCCATCTCCTGGTGAAGTCCCAGTGGGCTGGAGGTGGCTGCCCTCCACTCCCAAGAAACATAATCTTCCCGAGGTGCCATGGTTTGTGACTTGGAAAAGCCCTGGAAATGATGGGCTGAGGCCTCTCCTGGCCCCCAGGACTGACACTGAGGCAGGGTCAAGCTGTTTCGGCACAGATCCTGGTTTCATGGATGCAATCAAAGCAATTCCTGACACCTACTTTATTTCCAAAATGCTGAGCTGTGAAACTAAATGACCTGAAAAATTTCATCTCAAAGAAAAAAAAGTTAAAGAAAAAAAAAAAAGGAAAGAGGGTTGCAGCAGTGAGTGAAAATATCACACACTGGCAACACCCTGGTCCCTTCAAGTCCACTGCACACACAGAGATCTCTAGTTTAAAAGGAGCAATAATCTATATTTTAAGGTAGTTAATAAGGGCTCAGAACTGAGAGGCCAGCTATATATCCGCGATGAATGCTGATATATCACTTGGCTCCTCCAGCCTCATTTCCTCAGCCTGCACATTATAAAATAATGATGCAACTCCCAACACATCCCTAATGATAGCCTTGTCATTACTCTAGCACCGCAGGCCACCACAACATCTATCTTACAATTCATGAGAAAGAGATGCCTATGTCATCAAAGGTGCCAACTCCAGAGGCATTTAATCACGCGGATAAGCGCTCTGATTTCCATAGGCCTTCAAAAAATGACCAGTCTGCAGGATCAGGGGACTCCATTTCCTAAGCTGGATGTCAAAACTATATATCTGCCCAAGCACATAACAGTCCACTGGGTTTCCTAATGCAGCTTCTTCCAGCATAGCATTTACTATTTGCTCTCCCTTGCCAGACAAGTCCAAAATAATTCTTCTGCGGCTTGGCAACCGGAGATTATTTGGCTGCATCAGGTTGGGTTTCACTGGCTGCAATGGATACGTGGGGACTGTTTACTTAAAAGCACTGGTAAATCAGTTGAAAGTTATGCAGCCAAGTGTATTTTATTTCCTGTGTATCAATCTGAGTTGCTGTCTGATCCTATTGGTCCTAATGTTTAGGCTTCAATTTTCCTTGCTGGGTGAGCATCACCCTAAGAAGCCGACAAGCCCCAGCTCAGCTAACCTAACCTTCTGCTGAGCTGGTGGAGTATGCCACAGCTTTCAATAGGGTGAGGGCAAACAGAGCTCTTCAAAAACCTGTATCTTGATGCCTTTTGCAGAAATTCATGACTTTATTAAACAGTAAGCATTCAATATACTGCAGCTCCATAGGTCTTGGCAATGGGCTGTTGTCTTAAACAGAGTTCCTATGGCAGCATGGACGAGATTGGCATCAAGAATAGTAGGCTTTTTCATGAAAACAGGAAGATTTACCTTTGTTTACTTTTTGGTTTATAAGATCTTAAAAATACTTCAAACTTCAGAGCCCGCCTCTATTTGTAGTTTGCCCTTTCATTAAATGGGATTTTCCTCAGAAGCTAGCTATTCTGCTAGGACTCAGCTCCTTCTTCTTTTGTGAAAGCAGAAGCACTCCTTAACCCATGCAATTTTATCACATCTCACCAGACTTGGTCAATATTTCTCTTGATATTCAGTTTACTGGATGTGGTTAGTGGGTAATCCTATCTTTCCTTTAAGGAAAGTAAAATACACATAAAGAAGCTAACTGTTTTTGTGACTGTAAAGAAGTTTGAGCAACAGATCCAGCACATGCTAAATGTTAGACTAGAAAAAATAAAGTTTGAATCCTCTTATTAGTGGTGTACAATTATAATGCCAAACTCATGAGGTTCAGCCCTCAGCTTTGGCAGTGGTGGGTAGACCTATGAGCAGGATACATACCATATACTGGCAACTGAAGAGCTCTGGCCAGAGCGCAGAGGAGGTGGGACTGCGTGTTTACACCTGCCTCACCAGACCTGTGCAACCCTGCACCTGCAGATATGATTACTCCTCTTTACAGTTTTATTCTGGCATGCAGCCCTTGCAACTGAGAGAATGAGACTGTATCAGTCCCATGCTGAGTGGCACCCTACTCTGCAAGCAGTACCCAGCAGCAGAATCCATCCCCTGGGGACTCTTTTCATTTAACTACTCACACTGCCTCCCCATTCCCCCGCCTGAGCTTCTCTCTAGATCCACACGCTGCTTCCAGTCCCAAAGCAAACAGTGGGAGGAGATGCCAGCAACAAAATCAAAAGCTTAGAGAAGAAAAATAAAATCCAAATAAAAATGAATATAACTAAAAATAATAATGATAAAATATGCAATTAGAGAAACCCATCACCCAAAAAAAATCTGATTGCTTGTGGGAGATGGTACTCCCCCCTTCTCCAGACGCACCTTTTTGTAGAGGTAACACACATACAGCTTGTCAAGAATCTGGCTTGCAAATCAAAGTTAATACTACAACGCCCCCTCTTTAAATCATTCGCAGATCCATCTGTGTAATGGCTCCTCAAGTGTAATTCCCTATTAAGAGGCTTTATCTGGAGAGATAAGCAGCTGGTTCCCATGTCACTAATTGCTGTCTGCTGTGATTTTAAAACATCTGCACCATTGTACTCTTCATTTTCATATTCTAATCAACCTGAAACTTGAAAAAGGTAAATCATTGATTGTTTCTATGGGTTAATTAGTACACAGTCTCCTTGTAGAGACAATTTAAAGCCAGTCAGAACCTCAATCAGCAAGTTTGTTTTAAAAATTAATAACATCGGGAGTGTCTGTGGGGATTGGCATCCATAGTGACACATCAGAGTGTGCTCTGGGGACATACCATCCTTTGTTATCTTCTTCATAAGCTGGAAATAAAATTAAAAAAAAAAAAAAAAAGAAAAGAAAAGGAGGAAAGGCTTTCCTAAACGAATAATGTCACATAGAATCAGAGTCTTGGGAAGTGCTTGCTTTTATCTCAGGGCCACCCCTGCCTCTCCAGTGAGAACAAATCTCATCAAAACAACGTATAACACCTCTGTGTGGTCTCAGAACTTGTAAGCCATGGCATCTCATCGGAAATCTGTGGGATGAGGCTGTGACTGCCTGGACGTATATGGACATTTGCTCTGTTTGCCAGCTGGATTGGCTGGATGCTGGGTCACCAGGTGTTGTCTCCAACCCATGCTGAGAAGGATATTAGATCAGGCACAGCACTCTGCCACAGCAGTAATACTGCATGCAAAGTGGACCTTCCTTGTAACCAGACAACGTAGAGCAAAGGCAGGCCTGAGTTCATACCTGCTTTAACTTAAACTTATACTCAAAAGTACTCCAGACTGCTGAAAACAGATGTTTGGTGCCTAGCAAAAGGCCAACCTGAATTTTTTGAGACTGAATGAATAAATCTGGTGAGACTGAGGTTAAGTGGATAATGCAATGGGCCCCTGCTTTCTAAAGAAACAAACTTGTTTTGGTCCTTCACAAGGAGCTTCTAAACCTGGAGAAGCGCCAGGTGATTTGTTCCTCTTGAAAAAGCATTCTCTTCAGTTTCTGCTTCCTAGACACACATGAAAACATGTTACTGGAGAAGAAAACCCTTCAAGAGGCAGAAAAAACTGAGATTTCTAGCTCTGACACATGAATAAATAATCTTGGCTCAGCTCATGCTTTTACTTAAAATTGAACGTTTCGTCTTGTGTCCCAATGGGACAGCTGCAAACTGCTCACTCGAAGGCTCTAATCAGAACTACAGGTTGGAGATATTTCATCTATTTGGTGAGTGCACTGAGCCTTCCTGGGCAGCATTACTCTGTAGATGAAAGATGCCAAGCGGAGGAGACACCAGGTTCAGGGGAATGTAAATCTGACCTGGTGGCTTGAGTGGTCGTTGACATGAGATGTGATCAATTTATAGGAGGGGTCTGTGATCAAGTCTAGTCAGTTCGTAATAGCAAGTGTCTGAAATGGTTTCAGGAAGGCCTTTAGGTCCTCAGTGACTCTAACGAGGGAGGAGGGATCACAAACCAGCATATGACACTTGCTGGAAGTGTAAAGAGCAGTAGTATCTTCTGAGAAACCCCATGGAATTTTGCTCAAAACTTTAATTCCAATTAAAATACTAATGAAAAACACGTCAGCAGGCACTAATATAAAATTCACCATTGTCACCCCAAAGAAGGGTGATTTTCCAGATCAAATTTATCACTCCCAGAGTGAACTCCTTCCCCAGCTCCCTGAATCTTCAATGGTACAAAGCCCAAACACCACCACACTCACAGGAGCGGGGATCATTCATTAGACACAGAGAGAGAGGCAGGAATTAACATGAAGCTACAGGGGGATTTCTTGAGAGCAAGACACAGCATGGGGTGGGAGTAGGTTAATTAAAAGCAAAGCATCACCTGTTTGTGTCCATTCACTGAACACAAACATCACAGACTGTGGTGCAAGTCTTGCAAATCAGGAGGATCTTCACCGAAGCTGCTGGAAGTCCTTTCAGATTTGCACTCCCATTGCTATGTAGCTCTGTCTTTCCCTGCGGTATTTGTGTAATTGTGTCAATACAGAGAAACTGAAGTTTGGGCTTTTGTATCCTAATTGTTTTGAGAACACCTATCTAAAGCACTTATCCTTAAGGAAAAGATAAAGAAATGCACAGAGATTACTGAAGGTTCCAAAGAGGCTCACGTGGTTTGCAAATTGTAATTCTTCATGCATTCCTGGTAAAGTGTCATGAATTGCTTAATAATTAAGAAATTCCAAACTTATTCCAAATTAATTTTGCTACTAGCTTTAAACTGGATGATTTGCACACTATTTCAACCTTCTGCTGGATTTCAGACATTTCCATTTTCCACATGCAGGGACTGAGGCTTTTATTTAGGCAAATTGCAACGACATGGTGAATTTATAAAAGTAGGATTTTGTGCTGGGGGCTGATCTGCTCCTTACTAGTGGCATAGACCCATATCTGCACATATTTTCTTTATCAAATGTTTAAACAACCTTGCTCTTTTCAGGGCTTTGTATTAAGCACCGAGTCTGGGAAAACTCTAAACAATGGGATTTTTCTGTCATCTCCAACAAATAGCCCATCACCACCGACATAACAATACAGTTTAAATATCACGTTTAAGCAAAACACAGTTTGCCACCTCAGTTTAGGCAGCTGGGAGAGAACAATTGGGCACCAGATAAGGTGGACTACAATGACACTCATACAATTTTGCCCATTCATCTGGTGAGATAACCCTGGTTAGGTCCTTGTTTGGCCTCAAGCCAGTGCAAAGATTTTTAAGTGACCGTTTCAGACACTACACCCATGAAGCCAGGGCTCGCAGAGCAAGACGCCTTTGCTAAGTTGCATGCTTTCATTTGTCCAAACCCCTTGCTAATGAACTTAACAGCAGCAGTGATATTAAGGCTTTGTTATTCATATATAAAACATACTTCCATCCCTTTTGGAAGTGGTTTAGTCCCATGGAGCTTGACCTACTCTTCCCAGTGTGTAACTACAATGTTCCAAGTCCAGGATTCTATCTCACCCTGCGCTTCCACTTTGCTCTGTAATTTCTAGCTGTTGAGGACAACGTAGTAACTTGGCCAAAAATCAAACAGCAGGATACCAAGATGGACTGGGACCTGCAGAAACGTGAGCAGTAAGGGGTATTCACCTCTGAAAGGCTTGTGGTGTTGTCTGGGATGTTAATGCTTCGACACGTCTCAGATTACTAAATTGGAAATAAGGATGTGAGCAGCTGTGCTCTGTGTTTCTGCTATAATTTTTAAAAGCCTGCAGTGCTTAATTTGCATTGAAAGATTTCTTTTACCCTTCACTTGGTATAGGAATTGCAGTTTTACCCTGAATACTTGTTTTTTTCCAAGGGGTGGGGGAAATATAAATGACTTTTCCATTGAGGCCACTGATTCTTTCCACTAGAGTTAAATAATTTGATTATAAATTGAGTCCTTAAATGTCAAGGAGATGCTGAATTCACCTGAAAACAGGCATTTAGAAAAGCTCATAAAAGCTGTGAGCTCCAGTCAGTTAGCTCATCATTCTTTTAGCATGCACCTCATTTAGCAGTTACTGACCGCCAGATTAATTCTTTCAAAGCATCCTGATTGCAGCTAAGGTCTAGCATGAAGTATTGCATGTGCAACAGCATTAGCAAAAAGTCCAGAAATCTGTCAGAACATCTAACTGTGGCAGATGGGTTAAAGATCATGAAAATTTGTGGGAGACATCAAACATACAGTGTCTCCCCACCTCCCTGCATTAAGATCAGAGTCCTGTACCATGAATCCAGAGAAAGCACCGCCTCTGCCTTCAACAAATTCACCCTGAAAGGATGAACTTCAGTGACCTGCAGGAAAGCGTGGGAGGTTCATTCGCTTTGGAAAATCTGCCTAAAGAGGTCATACGTGATGAATTTCTGGCTCCACCGGTTACATACTGAAAAGTCACTGCATTCTGTGCAAAGCTAGAAATGGTGTAGGGTGTACCACCCAGAGACGGGATGCATTCTGGACTCTGTCAAACAGCTGGTCTCAGATCAGACTCCCAAGCAGGATTCTCCTTTGTTTTCACTAGTAAAATAATTATCTTCTGATGGAAGGGAACAGGAGTACACTCATATTCCCTTGCACTGCATGCAGTCATTCTACTTGCCCCAGAAGGCATGCAGTGAAACCTGCCCCATTTGCAAAGGGCTATGGGAGAGGTGGAGTTTCAGAAGCTTTACCATCCCCGACTCAGCAAAACCTGTGCCTATTTTCACCACTGTTGGCAGATAAAAAGTTATCCTTCTCCTGTTTTTCCTAGAACTGGCAGCAACCCTAATGGGTGAAATTTACTGCACATGTTGAAGATGTCAAAAGCATGGCAGATGTCTCTGTTTCTAGACTAGAGGTGATGCTCCTGTGACACAGTTGCTGAGGTCTTTAGTCCTCAATCAGGTGATTTTTGTCTACACCCCTAAGGAAGGCAGGTTTGGAGAAAGACACCCAGCACTGCATTGGGACACCTGCAGCATGGACATGTGTTATGAGGATGCTCATGCCCACCTGCAAGTCCTCTTTCAAGATTGTAACAGTGATGATTTGGGGTAGCAGCAACAGTACAAGCTGCCCTGGCTAAACCTGAGTGCTCTCCTGTAGGGACTAATTTTACCATCCCCTGGATTCGGCTCCCTGCAGATAGATGCTTCTTCCACCCGAAAGGTTTTGCAGGCTCCCCACCACATCCATAACAAAAGCTTTCCCACTAGGGGAAATTTAACCAGGCTTAGCAATAATATTTTGGAACGACAACAACAAAAATTTCTGTGGTAATCCTAGGTGAGGTGATGATGAGTGACACCACATTTTTGGGGCATCGCTGTGCCATTTTCTGAATGACATGTATCTCTGCTTTGAAGTTCATCCCTCATCTCTCCATCCTCCCCTCCCTCCCCAGCTACAGCAAAATCACCTTTACTAATAAACCTCCAGCTCGAATAGCAGGTTTTATTTAGTGTGCTATAAAAACAGCCATTTCTCAGATCATAAAAAGGGCTCAACTGGACTGTATCATTTTGCTGAAGTGAGTTTTCTGGTGGAGCGATTCTCTCTTCTAAATGCCACAGTCTCCCACTACCAGTATTTATGTACCAAAATAAAATGCAATTTTCTGTATTTTATTAAGTGTGAATCTCCAGTGGAAATTCATTTGGGAGCTGAACCCAAGATTTAATTGTCCCTTGTTTTTATACTTTCAAGACTTTCTCAGTCATTTTCACAACAACAGCACCAGGCTAACTGCAGTTTTATTAAGGTGCAGCAACATTACCTAAAGGCCCTGACCAAGTTTAGGTTTGGCTTCTACACACATAAATCAACAGCAGCATGGACCAGAAAAAGAGAGAGTAGGGAACAGTATTCTAGAAAAGGGCTTGCAAAACACTCCAAGCACTGCTTTGTGTGTAAATGACCTCCCAAACTTCTCTAGCTTCTCACCTGAGAAATCAGGGTAAAATTCAGCTTATTGAGTCCCCAGTCTTTCACCCATGCAGTTGAATAGGCAGGTGGAAAGCCTTTTAATACAAATTCAGGCCTGGGATTAGCATCCAGAACAGTAAAGCTTGTAGCTTTCCTGGGTGAGGATTTAGCTTATCCTATGCTGAAGATCTGGCCTGGAAAAAACCTTAAATTCTTGAACCTGTGCAGAAATTCAGTGATTTCTGTGCACATGCTTCCCTTAGGAGTGGAGACATCGAGACTAGACAGAGCGATCGTGCAGTACCGCCAGCACTTCACAGCATTGCCCTTTTAATTGCCCTTGTTCTAGTAACTCACCTAAGTACATTTCTTTGCTCTATACATGTTGACGAAGCAAAACCATTCCCAGCCCTGTTATTGCTTCCTCTTAAGTGCTGACTGTGTGCTTGAGTTGAGTAACTCTATAAAAATACTGACATCGAAGATACAGTCCTCTATCCAAGCAGCTTGGCACACAGGGTAGATCAGAAGCAAGCAGTACACATTTCAGACATCAAAATGCATTTTTGCATAGCTAAGGGAGCAAAGTTACGCCTTTTTCTTTTCAAAATGTAACTTAATCTGAAGGACTGGCATTGGAAGGGTTGGCAGAAGATAAGCGATTCCAAGATCTACTTGAGGAGAGAGAGGGAGATCAGCTAAAGCACAGGTCAACCTGGTGTTATAAGCACCTGAGATACGCATCAAAGGGACTAAAAATACATGGGGATAAGAGTGCCACAGAAGGTCCTTCAGTTTCACAGACAGATACAGGGTTTGAAGCAGAAGGCAGGAAAACAGAGATGAGAAACACAGCCCACATTTTTAATAGGGAATTTAAATAATCATGAGAACAGCTTATCATAGCAATGGCTTCTCTATTACCAGAAGTTGCCTTTAAATCAAGGTTGGGTGTTTTTCTAACCGATATGCATTAGTGCATGACAGCTATTGGACTTGTAACAGGAATACATTGAGACAAATTCCCTGGTATGAGTCATGCAGGAGGTTTGACTAAGTGATCACAATGGCTCTTTCTAGCCTTAAAAACCTGTGACTATATATCCTCTCTATATCCTCCAGTGTTTTGTCCAATCTGGTGTTAAACAATTCCTGCAATGTGTCTTCAACCCCTTCCTCTGGGATGCTATATCCCAGCGTAATAAATATCACTGTTCAGAGTCTCTTCTCTCTTCCCCTGGAATCATTTCCATCCCTAGACACACCTCAGTTCTGCATTCATCCCAAGAATTCCTCCTCATTCTTGGCACCCAAAAAACGTATTTCACATTTTTTAACAATTCGTTTCACTTGCCATATTCCCTGCTGCTGTAAAGTGGCGTGTCCCACTGGTACAACAGAGTTGATTTACTAGGAAGAGCCATTCTGTCTTGATGAGTGCAGTGAGATGTGGGTCCCACTGGAATAAGGATGGGCAGCATTGTACCACACATGGTTCTGCAAGTATGACCAAATGCCATTGGCTCAATGCACTCAGGCTACTGACGTGGCACAGGAGGAGCTGCTGGGATTCCTACTGCCATTCCTCTGTGCTGGCTGAGAGTAGAATTTTGGCAGGCAAATATATGTGAAACATTGCTCCAGACTGACTCTGTCCTCATCAAATAGCCAAGATTTGACCCTGAACATTAAGAGGAGGCACCAAGTCCGATACCCAATCTGGATCTAAGTCTCACAGACATCTATAAAAGAGCATGAAATCAAAAAATACTGGATCTGAGGACATGAAGGACTCTGGAATCAGTTTTAGGCATTGACTGCTTTTTTTTTTCTCTCTTTTTTTTTTTTTTTAATTTTCTTTTCTGTTTTAAATATGGAAGAACATATTGATTTGGTCTTTTCTCTTTTAAATTTCACTGCCTGTTTGTATACTGCATCACAGTCCCAAAACAAGAACCTAGATGCAAACCCCTGAATTGTTGGAGGTCTATACCCAAATCTTAATGTCACACTCAGTGTTCAGAAGGATTTCTGTTTTTTGGGTGGGGCAGGAGAGGAAAAAAGAGTAAAGGCGAAATCTCAAATCACTGTACAAAAAGGTTACATACATTGAAGTCACCGGTGCAGAGACTATTCCGTGACTGCTTTAAATATAATTAAAATAAGGAAAAGAATATTGCATTCTAGCTAAAGTATTTACTTATGGTTATTAATTTTTCTGTGGTTTTCCCTCCCTTTGTTCTGTTTTCCACTGTACATCCTTCTACCTAGTCCCCTTTTAAGGATTTCTCTCAAGGATACATGTATATCTATTTTCTGCAACCAGACAGAAAAACCTTCTGAAATCAGTGCAGATTCATCACCCACCCTGCACACGACCTTATCAGCAGTTGCGATGGGTGGCCTCCGTGGAATACTATGGAAAGGGCAAAGCTGGAAAATGTGCACTTTGCCAGAGACTTTAGTTCAGTGTGCAGCAGTTGTAATTTTGGCTGCTGTAGACTGTTCGGCTTGTTATGGATATCTGAGAATTTGGGTTTTCCCTGACTAGAGGCTGTGAGATTTATTGCAGTAATTTTAATTTTTTTGCCTTTTTTTTTTCCTCCTGTAGTAGGTAAGGCATGACTGAGGGTGCCAGATACCTGCATATATAATATCTCCAGAGATGAAGAGAAGAGAGAAATAAAGCTTCCTGGCACTCCTTTCCCCACATGTAACATATTTTGCATTTACTCTTATTTATTTACTTAATATTTAAAAAGAAGTCTGTGCTGTCCACAAAGGGTAGGCTTTGGTACAAGTGGTATGATAAAAAAAAAATTGACCTAAATTCTTCCTGCCACATGTAGGTCTGTCAGACTGACAAGGACTCAGATGGATGGACTGCTGCAGTGGGTATGAAAAATTAAGGTTTTAGTCTCATCAACATACATGTTCCAATCTGGTGGCACCTCCTTGTAGATACATCCAGAACAGGCATTGTTTCTATCAGCCTGTATGCCCTTCTCCACCAGGAACTGTGGATACACATTTTGTAAAAATACGACTTCATTGACCAATACAATGTGTTTGTGTGTTTACATGGGGCAGGGGTGTATAAACTGATGAATAAATAAGTAACAAAAGTTTACTACCCATATTTTCTATCATGTTCTTCACAATGTCATCCACCACATCATTCACACAAAGCAAAGAAACCTTGTTCATATCTAAAGTTTATCTTCAAGAAATCTCAAAGCACTTCATGAATCATAGAATGGTTTGGGTTGGAGGGGACCTTAAAGATCACTGAGTTCCAACTCCTACTGCCATGGGCAGGGACACCTCCCACCAGACCAGGTTGCTCAAAGCCCAGTCGAGCCTGGCCTTGAACACCTCCAGGGATAGGTTCCACAACTTCCCTAGGCAACCTATTCCAGTGCCTCACCACCCTCAGAATGAAAAATTTCTTCCTAATATCTAACCTAAATCTCCCCTCTTCCAGTTTGAAACCATTCTCCCTCATCCTGTCACTACATGCTTTTGTAAAAAGTCCCTCCCCAGCTCTCCTGTGGGCCCTCCTTTAGGTTCTGGAAGGGGCTATAAGGTCTCCCCAGAGCCTGATCTCTTCTCCAGGCTGAACAACCCCGACTCTCTCAGCCTGAAAGAAGTAGGACTCATTATTCTGAATGCTACCCATGGAAATACTAAGGCTCAGTGATTTGGCCAAGGTCGTTCCATATTCTTCTGCCAGTGCCAGTAGAAGAATTCAGATTTCCTCACCCTCACTTTTGCCAGTGCCTACGAAGGTTCCCAAGACCAAGGTCCCAAGCCCATGTTCTCAAGGCATTTTACGATCTAGATGAACATGACCTCAAATAAACAAATGTCTGTCTGAAGAGCAAACAGACTGATCCTTTGTGATACATGAGTCTGTGCATGTCAGCGTGAGTGTGAAAATAAAAAAGCTCTGAACAAAATGATGACTTGCCATCAACAGTGACCATGGGTATCAGAGACACAACTGGAATCCCCATTTGCCAAAGCAGAACAACGTGGGGCTGTGTTTCCACGCAGCGCAAACCCTTTTGCAGCCAGGCAGCTGGGATTCGGGGAAGTCTCAGACATACAGGGCTAAGATTTTTATGCTGCAAACCTGCGAGTGAGCATCTTTTAAGTCCTTTAGCTTTGTGATGATATTAAAATGGATTATCCATGCACCTGCAATCACAGCACACCTGTAATGCTCTACCTGCCCCTCTGTGTGCGTGTGTCTGTGTGTGAGTGTGTTGGTGGGTGTTCAATTTTAAAGAAGGGAGTTTTTTCGTGCAGAAGGAAAGCCCAGATTGTGGGGAAGATCCCCAGTCATCCACCCTTGAGGTAATTACACCAGGAAAAACTATCAGGTCTATCCACTTCTCATCAAGCAAAGGACACGGTCGCAGGCAAGAAGTGACCTCGTGTTTCTGCTGCTCAAACTCCCAGCAACCCGCAGCAACTTAAATTAGAACATGTGCAATATAATTAGATTTCCTTCCCTTGCAGACTTGTCGTGCTTCTCCTGTCTGAAAAGGAGGGGACACTTCAGACAGAGGCTACAGCTCAGCGGGGCTGTCTGCTGCTCACCGGGGTTTTGCTTTGAGTGAGATAGGGGGAAAAAAAGTGCAATTAAAGCAAAGCCTTTGTGCTTTCAGCCCCTGCTCTCCAGAAACAGATTTTTTAGTTTGGAACCACAGAAAGTAAATTTTAGAGTAGGAGGTAAAATAAGACATTCAGGTCAGGATTCAAATACAAGTGTCTTCCACATGACTGAGATGTTTGTTACCAAGGCTGTAGCTTGGAGCCACCTGGTCAGGTATGAGATCAGGTTTGGGATGACACCTGTTAAAATATTGTGGGAATTGGGCCTCTGGCATCATCTGTAGAAAAGCTTGTCAGTCGGAGCAGGTTATTCGCAGAGCACGGCTCTGGCCACCAAACTCTGACCAACATCTGGTTTAGGAGCCTCGGTGAGGCCTCCAGAGAAGACATTAGAGCGTGCAAAATCACTCCGTTGACTATATAGGGCATCTGAGCAGCTAATTCATGTACCTAAATTAGGTATCTAAAAGGAGGCAGGATGAATATAGCCCAATTTACGTAGGTGTCCTGTAACACACATTTAACCCTTTTCCTGCTGCTCCATGCTAGACCTGAAAGCACTGAACTGTGCGTTTACAGAAGACTTTTGGAAACATTTCCTGACCAATAAAATGTACAGAGGCCCAACCTGTTCCTCACAAAGCTTTCAAGATTTCCACCCTTTTTTTTTTTTTTTTTGCATAGAGATCCTTACAGTTTGTTGAAAATGCATTTTGACTACAGTAAATTCTGAACCTTTTGGGCTTGCCTGATGTCATTCCTCCTGCCTGAAGCAGAGGATTTTTCATTCCTGGCAATCAAGCTATACCCTTACAAAGCCTTAATTTGAATTGTTCTTGAATGAAAGACTTCTCTTTCCTTTTTGAGGCAAACCATGGAAGAGCAAAGAGTCAATCTCAGGTACACCACAGTCTCTGTGCCTTTTCTTCACTGTTCCCAGGCAAATAAAAGTATTTTGACAATGAAAACGAAGAACAAACTTATGCACGCAATTCAAATTTAAACCCAGTCTTTTTTTGTTAGTTAATAGAGGTTAAGGTTTCCTTGCATTCTTCCTGAAAATGCTGCATTATACAAATAAGTATTTGAAAACAGAGAAAAACTGTTACCATGATTCAGGCTGGTCATGCTGTTTAGATGACCACACTTCTAGTTTCTTGTTCAAACTTTTCTTTGGTCTTTTGAGGTTTGCTTATCAGTAAAATCTCAAGTTACGGATATTCTGTTAACCACAGGGTACAGCAGCTGACCAAAGGAAGAATGCAATTGAGCCAGAGGCCAGCTGCCCGCAGAGCAGCACCATCACCTGCCTCTGGGCACCTTTTGCTTCTTCTACAGGTTATTTCCAACAAAAGCACCTCTGCTCCATTTCTGGTGCTTCCAGAGAGGCTTCATCCCATCCCCACACCTGTAATGAGTAGTCAGCCCTCTCAGCAAAGTGTAGACAATGGCTGTGAGACTATGAAGGCTTTCCTCTGAGTGATCAAATGTGGCTTGAGGTAGGCATAACCCAGCTGTAGTAGGGTTTTTGACTCTTGGTTACTGTTCCCCAGGATTACGGGTTCAGCACAGGAGAAAAAAGAACATACAATTATGAAAAGTGCTAGGGGGAGAGCACAGTCTGATGTTAGACATCTAACCTGAGCGTGGGGAGTAGGAGTCTCACCCCACATATGGCCAGTGGATTTTGACCACATTGATGCTGGACCAAGCCTTGGCCCTTACTTGGGGATCCTTTTAAGGACTCATGTCCTTTCTCTGTTTCTTTCAATTACTAATTTTTCACTGTAGCTATTTTACCTGGCACACACACACAGAGGAGTGTGGAAGTAAGCATCAAGTAACAGACCTAGAAGTTTGGAGATTGTTGTTGTGCTCCTGCATCTGCCACTAACTCCACCATGCCCTGGCCTTTGATACGTCCAGGGACAGTCTTCTGTAGTGTGATTACAGGGCAAAACTGAACGCCAAATTTTGCAGAGGCTTCTGACTACTAGTATTATACAAACAATGATTTTAGCAAAGAAGATGTTTCAGAGTTATTTTCTGATTCTAGGGGAGGCCCTGCTCAAGTGAGGTTGTCTGCGCTATTTCTTCAAAGGAACACAAGCTGTAAAGCATTAAATTAAAAGAAAAAACAGTAGATGAAACTCATTAAATTTTTACCATCTCAGCTCATCACCTTCTCTGACGGCCTTGTCCCATCACAAAATACATAACTTAACGGGAATCCCTTTCCAAGAAAATAAGAGGAGTGGGTCACCTGGTCTCATCTCCAGTGATTGAATTTCCACTCTCACCAGGGCAGCAACCCCAGGACCCAGACAGAACATCTTTCCCCCACTGGCAGGTGGGTTTGCCTGGCAGCTGCACCCCTGGCCAGTAGACAAGCTGCAAAGTTTAGCTGAAGTGTGTGCTGTGCCTACTTGTCTGTTGGGCAAGCCATAAGAGCTAACGCAACAGTGCTTTTTGTTGGTGAACTGAACAAAAAGAGCTAAAATTTCTACCCTTCCAACCCATATATCCCAATGGGAAAGAAGTAAATTTTGGCCCTTTCAGGAGAGTAAGGCTTAATGCAGGAGTTGGTGAGGGAGCCTAAGAGGCACCAGAGCAGCACAAAACTCCCTCTGAAGCACACAAGAGGGGTCATAGGTGCCTGTTTAAATTTTCTGCCCACGCTACAGTAACATGGACAACAAACAAAGCCAGGCTGCTGTCTACCAATCTTGTCTCAGAATCAGCAAGGGTTTGGGGAAAATAACTGCAAAGCTATGGTGTAACTCAAATGAAAACATGAAGGTTACTAGGGATATGAGGAGACTCACGGAGTAATTAAATAACCAACAGACACACACCCCCCCACACACAGCCCTCATTTACTCAAAACCCTGACAGTTGTTTATTGAGAAGTAGGTGTTGACGGTTCACTTGTCTTGGATGGATTTCTCCCGGAATAAACACCAGTGCTTTCAAAATGCCTGATCCCATTTTCTTGTAAAAGAAAAAAAAACCAAAACAAAACATTAAAAAAACCCCACAGACACTATATACAGAGTGAGTATTGGTACTGCTCTGTGCTGTGGAGAGGGGACTCCATGTATGGGAAAGATTGAGCTACAAGAGTGTTTTGGAAAATGAAGAGTTATTTCGCAATAGGCCATGACATCTCCCTAGGAGAAAACTTGCTCAGATTCTGCAGATTACTTTGCAGATGGAAAAGGGACAATGTCTGATTGCAATATGCTCTCAGATAAAGTCAAATTTGACTTGATGTAAAACTTTCTTTTCCCAGGGGGCCAACACTGAACATTGAAGAAGTCTATCATTCTTTAAGCTAAACTTTACATTCAAGTGCAGGTGTAACTGATAATGTCAGTGTAGTCTCCATTGTACAACAGAGCCCAGTGAATGCCAAAAGGCTGAGGAAAACTCCCCTTCTCGGTTGCAGAGCTTTGCTATCAACAGCTGAAGAGACGGCTGGCTTTTCACACCACAAATAGGAGGAAAGGGATGAAATGAAAGAAAAATCAAGCTTAATATTAGAACCTGCTGACAGCGAGGTGTATTAAGTTATAGGGCAGCCTACAAATGCAACAGGAAACTCATTTCTTGAACACACAGGACTAGAAAAAATGATAGGGAATGGAGAAAATGCTACACGGAGCAATTATGCAATGATAGGAAGGGAGATGTTGAGGCAATCTAGCTATGTCTTTCCCATTCTTCCTTTCCATGTTTCCGTAGTTTCTGATGTTTGCAAAACTTTATTGCATATGCTCAAAACAAGGCTACTCTGATACAGGTCTGACCAATCTCTGATGGTCATAAGGGGCAAAACCAAGGACATATAATGTTGAGCAAGGGTGGATTTCAGTAACTACGCTGAGCTGCTGGACTAGCACTTCAATGTGTGCATGAGCCCACATTTACAAGTCTCTGACAGAGGTAAGGATCCCAATCCTGACTTTCCTTGCATTAGAAACATAGGGACATTAACCCAGGGCATGGACTATATTTGCATTATCAAAGCCTGTATAAGCAGTCCTAGGTAGCGTAAGACTTGTTAGCAATGCTCCAGATTCCTGTAATTCTTCTACCCTTATTCTTTTACTTGGCTTCAAGTGCTTTTAAAACCACTCCTATCCATACATCATTTTCGGTGGACATGCATTAGCAAATTCATCTGAAGATACTACTTTTGAAGGTACAATTAAAACCTTAGAGAATCACAGAATCACAGAATGATAGGGGTTGAAAGGGACCTCTGAAGATTATGTAGTCCAATCCCCTGCCAGAGCAGGGTCACCTACAGCACGTTACACAGGACAGCGTCCAGGCGGGTTTTGAACTTCTCCAGAGTGGGAGACCACTGCCTCTCTGGGCAGCCTGTGCCAGTGCTCTGCCACCCTCAAAATAAAGGAGTTACTCCTCATGTTTAGACAGAACTTTCTATGCTCAAGTTTGTGCCCATTGCACACAATAGAATTTAATTTTTGCACTTCTAGGACAATAAAGACTTACAAAATTTGTAAAAAGATATGAAAGCATGCCAAATCCATTCCAACCTTCTGCACCAAGGACAATCTATGTTTGTTTTGATTTTCATACCAGGAAAGACATAAAACGTTAAATGATTTGAACAAGGACAATTAATCAAGGCCTCCTTACCACAGGAATCTAAGCCTTAAATTCTGTATTTTCTTTTAATAATTTAAAATATTCATTGTAACTGCATTTATTCACAGAATCACAGACTGGTTAGAGGTTGGAAGAGGTCATTTTGTCCAAACCCCTTGCTCAATCAGGGCCACCTAGAGAAAGTTGCCCATTATTTGCACTGTGATTATGTGAACTTTCAAACAGGAGTGGACATGTTTTACTGTAACCTCTGTACAAAAAAAACCCCAAACAAACAAACAAAAAAAAACCACAGCAAAAAATATCTCCCAGCGCCATTCCACTGGAGTAATAAAGGCAAAACAGAGAAAAGGGAAGATGCAGAAGCAAAGGAGAGAGGCCAAGATACCACCCACCACAAAAGTCACATCTTCTGACTTCCAAACTGGGTCTGAAACCATTTTGCCAGGATGCTACTAGGTTTGCCATGCTCCTTGAATTACCAATCAAAACAATCAAGCAAATAACCCATCTCACACACGTGTTTATACAGGCCTTACACACTTGCTGCGTGCATGCTCCAGGGGATCTTTAGATGCTGTTTGTACACAGTGCAGTGTAGGCTTTCAGTGGTGTGAAAGAAAAAGGTTAGTGCCACGGCAAAAGTTCCAAACACAGAAAATACAGCTCAGGATGCATAAATAATTAAACAGTGTGCATTAAAAACATGAGACATTAAAAACAGCCTTTGTGAGGGGGGAAAAAAAAAGAAACTGTAGAATGCAAGTTAATCTTTCATAAGGCAAACCTTCAGATGGTTGCTTCTTCACGGACACTTCACAGTACTCTGTTTCCTTTTGAACCAAACGTTCGTACAAAAAAGCGTTTTGATAATCCCACTAGGATGCTCATCCTCTGTGTTCAGAGAGAGATTTATAAAGATCACAAGGCAGGATTATGAATATAATGATCCCAGGGATTAGCCTTTCTTCCGAGTATGGTAGGGCAGTCCTTTGGACCTATGTGAAATCAGAGAGGGGGCTCTTGACTGTGAGCCAGTGTGCAGCTTTCTTCTCACTACCACGATCCCTTCCCCACCTTCTCTCATGTGCTTGCAATGCTTTAAATACTTAAAAGTTTAAAGCAGCCGTATGTTAGCTATCACCTACCCCACCAAGGGAAATGAAGGAATCTCCGTTAAGAATCAGTGAACTGCTGCTCCCAGTCGGAGTGGATCTACTACTAGCAAGTGCTGTTAAAGTATTGATAAGGAGCATATTTAACCTACTGGAAAATCAAGCCCCAAGAACAAGTAAAAGCTTATTCAGAGGAAAGAAGGTTTTGTGATTAAGACACTGGATAGGTATTTAGAAGACCTCTTATTTTCTCTTACTGCCTCATACCCTCTTTGACTTTGAGCAAGGAACTTGATCTTTACCAGCCAAAACACCAGAAGACGTCAGCTTCCATTTAGGCATTTAAGAGTGGGTTTAATAGGAGGTGGGCTTACTCACTAGCAGAGATGCCTGATTTAGGAACATAGGTGGTCACCCAGAGGCATTTCTGTGGTCAGCAAGAGGGAAAAAGAGGCACTTCCAAAAGGTGATTAGGCCAATGAAAAACCTAACTTGTGCTCTAGACGTCCATGGGCTATTGCTGGAATCTAAGGGTAAAAACAGCATGCACAGAAGGAACTGAGACTTGGCAAAATGTTGTCCAAAATGCTGTAGCTTTCTTCCCAATAAGGAGAGAAATAATAATCGTCCCCTTCTCTTGCTGCTTACCCCTGTTTTGGTTTTAGCCTATAAACTCCAAGGAGCAGGACCTGTCCCTCACAGTGCCTACGACAACAGGGGTCTGGTTTAGTTTAGATCTTCTCAGACTCTCTAAATACAGTGGAGACACACACATTTAACTGAATTAACTGCTTTCACCCCTTGCCCCCGAGGACTAAAGGAAAGGGCAATAACATCATAAAAGTAGTTGAAATAGTGTCACTCGTAAAAGCAGAGCAAACGAGCACGCACGAGGAACTGTGTACTACCTGTCAATACTTCCCCAATTTTTTATGCATGTGAACTTCTGCATAATTACATTGGTTTATATCAGATATATAATAATTATATATAATAAATGACATAAAAACTTGTCATAAAAACAGTACATTGACAAAGACAAGAACCTGAAAGATCGTATGACTCGATGAGTTTGTGAGTGTGACCTCAATTCAGTCCATTTCTGCAAACAGATTAATGGTACAGACTTTAATTACATGGTCACATACTGCTCTTTTCTGCAGGGCCCCAGCTTCACCGAGTGCCTGTGAGAGGTTTTCATTCCTGTAACTTCATAGCACATTAATCATGGGTGATGAGGCCATGAATCAGTTATGCAAGTCATCCCAAACACATACTGACAAAATCTGTAAACCACCACCCAGCACCCATATTCTGATTATCCACCTGCGTTACAGATGAACTATTTTGGGATTGTTTTAAACAGCTTTGAGGACATGTAGTGCTTTTTCAGTAGCACTGGGATATTTGACCCACCACCCCCATAATAACATGTGCCTCAGTCACCGTGTGGTCATTTATGAAGGGCTTGGTAAAGAAAAATATGGTGGGCCAATATTTAATGCCTTCAGTGGTGACCTAGGGCAACCTTCTGCATGGAAAAAAGCCACCATAGTACCTTTAGACACAAGTTGTATCAAACTACGAAATGTGGATAAGCCTTTACATGCGGTTACAAAGCCCCTAACTTAGTGATCCATTTAAAAAAAAAAAAAAAAAAGCTCTGTGACAGTTTAATATGTTTTAAAAAATCTCAGTAGTTCAAGGCAGAATGTTGCTTGTTACAATTTTACACCTATGTGTGTACAAACATGGTCAAGATTAGATGAGCATTTCTTGTTTTAATTTTTTTTTTTTTTATGTTTCATGCTGAGTAGGTAAAAGGAGCTCTTCCTAGGAACAACAGATGAAGTAATAAAAAGGCAAAGACAAGTAGGTTTACCGTATTTCATTCCTATTCACCATACAATGACATGTATACAGGTTGTTGAAACTATTGGTGTTAGTAGCTTGAAATCCACCACTCACTGAGTCATAAATATTACATTTGGAAGGACCTTTCAGGCTATTCAAGCCACACTCTTGCAATAGGCACAATGGTTGCTACTGAATATTCACAAGCGTAATTCAGTTTTGCCATCAGAAGGATCATTTGCCTTCTAATTACCATGGAAATAATGCAATGGACCACTGGCTCTTCAGCACAACACGTATAATGCTTTCCAGTATACTCCAATATATACACACATATATTGTACTTGCCTATTTAGTACACTGCTAAAATATGTCCAGCCATGAATATGTTGTCCAATAAACCCTGCTGCTGACCTAAAGTCTCAAACAAGAAACCTCCTCCTGTGTTTTAAAGTCTAATTTGAAAATACACAGAGAGCTAACAACAGCTTTTCTTTGAAGAGTACTGATAGTTAAAATAATTTGCTCCCAAATTTTCTGTTTCACTAGGATTTTAGAGGGGAAGGAAATAAGTAACAATGGTTTTGAAGCAATTCATCTCAGAGAAAGAAATTAGATCAGGGTTCATATTTTACAGTGATTTACATCTTGTGCAACCCCATTACATTTAATGGGACTACTGAAGGTCTGTGTCAACATGGAATGTGACTCTTCAGGCTTAAGTGCCATGATTCATGGACTGGGTTACAGTGGTCACTGTTTTTGGGATAAGACTTTATCTCCCGGGACTACTGATAGAGACTTTAGTTTTATTTCTTTGGGGTTTTGTTTTCCCTTGGTTTGCTTCTTTAGGAATATTCATTGGGATTAGCCAGTCTGTCAGATGCCCATATTTCATGTCTTTAGCTGTCACAATTATTCTAAAGGCAGTATCTGCACTCCTGGCATGTATACTGTCATTATTTTTATGGCATAACCACTTTGTTATTGATCATATAGAATATGCAGCACTCAGAAGGGAGCAGTACTGCCTGCAAGTGAAAACTAAAGACCAAGGCCAAGAAAGGCAGCATTTTATAAATACACATGGTGATATTCCCCATCTCAACTTCTATTTGTTTCCTTGCTTTTTCTTTTATTTTTTTAATATCCTACAAGAACCTGAAATGAGTATATGTGGGGTATATATGGGGGTATATAATTTTTTCCTATAAATATTTATAATATTGAATGACTATTGTGGATGAACCAGAGTTGTTACAGAGTTTTTGATGATGTTGAAACAACAGACTGCATGTATGTATTCAAGGTGCTATTGAATGAAACATTTTGGTGCCTTTTGCCATCTCTCAAGAGGGCTGTAAGAGTATAATGAATATTGAACATTTCTATTCTATTTTTATTATTTTTTGTTGCACGCTCTAAACTATAAGAAGCACTTACTGCTTTGTCCCTTATATACTTTTCCTGGCTGAGACTGTAAACTGCTAGACGGCATTTCAAAACCATTCTGAATAGCGAAAAACACTCTAGCAATATTACTTCAGATTAGTGAACTGCCCCAAAATATATGAATAATTCTGTGGGATATTTCATGGCTGAAGGGAGGACTACGAGCACTTTTCTCACCTGAAATGCAGTATACAAGGCCCACTCCCACCCAGGAGTTTCCATTCAAAAGGAAAAAAAAAAGTAAATCTATAAAGTCACTTGTTTTTTGTGCTGAAACTAATGCGTGCAGGAAACAGATATTTAATTTTCCCACCAGTTTACTCTGTAAGGGCTGGTGAATTTACAGTGGAATATTCCAAAGGAAACTACGCTCAAGTCACGCCGGTGCAGAAGCGCTTTCTATTTGATACTGTCCTGGCAGCTGTTGGAAGTGCTGTGTCCCTTCTCTAGGTGCAGCGACTACACAGGAGTGGGATGAAATCTAAACTGGGAAACTCTAAATTAAGACATGCCTACACGTTGTGCTTAGCTTAGGTTCTTAAATTTGTTTTTGTCCAACTCTGACTTACATCATGCAAAATTCTATTTTATGAAAGCTTGTTCGTACTTTAAGCTTGCAATTCCTTGACCAGAAGAGGATATACATACAAATATTACATTTTTGCTGTACCACTGCAGAAGGCTGTGGGTATTCCCTCTCAAGTGGTACCTGAGAGCTCATTGCCTTTCACTAGATGTTGCAGGCATTTTAGAATACATATAGAAAATAAAAAAAATAAAAAAAAGAAAGACTTTTTTTCTCCACCAGATTGTACACCAGCTCATTAAAATCAGGGCAAAAGAACCCCCAAACCAAACACAGAGGCCTGAAGCATTATTATGCCCTTCCCATTTCAAATGGCAAGTGGGTGCTTTGGATCATATTATACATTTATCCACCGTCTTCCTAAACACATGCAAAAAGATCTTCGAGGCTCAGTTTGAATCTCTTGCCCTCTGACAGGCTGTGGGACCGGAGCCTGCTACTCTGCAGTTTGCTTCGCTTGTCCTTTATTAATGGTTTACCTTTCTCCCTCCTGATACCTCCCAGCATGAGCACAGAAACCCCAGCAGCTATGTGACCTTTGCAGAGGCGAGGAGGGGAAGGAGAGGAGAAGAGAGTTTAGAGGTGGGTTTGATCTACTCCACAAACACTGACCACGCCGCGAAACAAACAGCTGCAAGAAAAGACAAAGAAGGTCTGAGAACGGAAACCAATATATTCTGAAAGCTGGGAGCGGTTAAAAGCAATGAAGAACCACAGCAGCTGATGGGGAGGGAGCTGGGAGCGGGAGGAGGGAACGCTCTGTCACATGCATTCAGCGTATTATCATTTTTCAATACTCACATTAAGAACAAGAAAACCACAAAGTTTCATAATTTGTCATTTAGCTTAAGGGGGCGGAAGACAAAGGGAAAAAAAAAAAAGGGTTAAAAGAGTAATAATAAAAACATCTCTGAACCACAGAGAACTGCAAGGTGACCTTCAAACAAAATCTGGGGTGAGCAACCCACTTCTTGTCTTCAGATGTCATTCATTTCCTAGCTCGCTTTTTGCGAAGGAAGGACGAAAGACAACTTCTCGCATCGGCTGCAGGAAGATGAACAGAACAAGGACTGTCTGTTTGTGCTTCTGTGTTCCTCCTTTTAGAATAATAACAGTTAATAGCATGATCAGAAGTGACTGCCTGGGGGATTTTTTTCTTTCAGTTTTTAGTGCCCTGTTCTCCCCGCTGCGTGGAGGATCCATGCAAACAAGCGGAGGGTTCACACTGAAGAGACTGCATGGGGGAAGGAGCCAAATTGATTGCACACCCATCAGTTTGCACACAAGCACTGCCAAGTGCCTGGAGTACACAATCCAAAAAAAGGGAACAGCACATTGTGTTCTCTTGAACTGGTTTAACTTCTCGCTATCTTAGGCACTCCTTGTAATGATTGGTCAGATTTAAGATACAAGTCTGATTTTTTCACTTAACCTTCCCTTGCTCTTCTATCACAGTTTTAGTTCCCAGATCTCAGGAACCTCAGAAGTGTCAAGATCTTTGATGGCATTTAGGTGGGGCAATGGAGGTGGAGAAAGATGATGCTGTTTGGTCAATGTCACCTGTCCTGTCAGGGGACAATCCTGCAGTCTCATTTAGACCTCCCGAACTCCAGTCCCTTCTTTTGCAAATTGCTATCACTTTAAAATATGTATGCCTATTAAGATAAAAACTGTCATGTCTCAGGATATAAGCCAAACACTGAGCCAGGGTAGCGGATAAGAAGCTATTTTTCTTATGAGCAAATTGTAACTACTATTATTATCTACTACATGGTTTCTTGCATGCTCCTTTGAAGCATCTGGTGTTGGCTACAGTCAGTAATTGGAAGCTCGTAATAAGACAATAATAAGACTTTGACTGGTGTAACAGTTCCTGTGTTCCAATGCTTAATAAATCTTAAGAGTTAAAAAACAAGTCATTTACTCAATATTAGTATCTAGGAAGTTTTCCTGAGCGAGTGAAGGCTGGCTTTTGTTGAAGTCAAGCTTTCATTAGCAATAACACAAAAGGGTTTATATCCTTATATCCTCATTATAAACATTAACTTTCTGAATATGAACTCATTCATTTAGTGATGAAATAAAATCTTTATTGTTTCTCTGCCATTGCTCCCAGCTTTTTCCTCCAGGTGCAGCAGAGGATATAAGGCACTCAGCTGAGAATTATGAGACAGTGTTAAGCACCTCCTGGACTATGGAAGATGTTCTGCATATCCCAAGATGGGGTTAGCACCTCACAGGACATATGCACCACCACAGGACAAAAGCTATTATTATCTCTTAGTAAATGTCTCCCACAGTACAGCAGCAATGATTCACCTGAGTCAGAAAAGCAGTTGGCACTGAGAAAGCATCTCAAGTCATAAAGAAGTCTGAATGGTGGTGTGTGTCTCCATGAGGGTGTTGGTGTCTCTATGAGCATGTTGGTATTTCCATGATGTCAGCTTCTTGACCTACTCCTTGAAGAGGTGCAGTCCTTCTTGCTCACACATTATCATATCCTCAAGCTAGCTAATTAATCTCACTAACTTTTTCCAATTTTCCCTTTTGGTGGGAGAAGGGTAAATGTCAATGACTAAAAATGAGAATGATCCTAGTTTAAAAAAAAAAAAAAAAAGACTTTTCAGGAGAGGAAAAAAAAAAAAGATTTCAGGGTTACAAATATACAGAGTTTTTTGCACTTAAGATTTATTAAGAGAGCTCTGGCAAAGTGGGAAAAAAAAATGTCACTTAAGAGCCAGAGTTTCACAGGTCACCCTAAAAGCTCCAGATGTTTGTTTCCTGCTGGAGTGACCCTGTAGACATTTTCTGTACCTGTGCTGCAAGTGAAGCTCCTGTTGACCTCAGTAGGAGTGTGTCCCACAGGAAAGAAAACTGCATTAAAAAGCCTCTGCTTAATGGGACGGTGATTTTTTACAAGAGGAAAGCGTATGTAAGCTCCCAAAGTGAAAAGTTTCCACTGTTTCCACAGTTCAGGTCAGCATACAGTGATTTTCCCCCAGGCAACCTTTGCACAGAATACTTCATCGCAGCAAGATTCATGCCTCCAAGGGAAGCAGCAGGTTAACACTCACCTCAACCACTGTATTACCATGGGCACCCTGGGAGGAGCTGCTACAGACAGAACATTCACCACTGGCTGAGGCAATGCGCATACCATCATGTCAGCAACAGCTGGATGTGGCAAGAGTATCATGTCCCCCATAATTGGAGAGGATCAGATTTCTCTGCAGCAGCGAGTGGGAACTGAAGAATGGCTAAACAGCCTGTGGTACAGTATCACAGGAGCCTGCAAATTGCATAGGCGAAGAATCAAAAGGAGCTGTGTAGTAATGACAATCCCGTTCCTTCCCGTGCCATCTGGTTACACCATTACTGCTCCACATGTCAGGCTGTGCTTGCATAGTGGTATAGACAACATACTGCTATCTTCAGGATCAGTGGTGCAGAGACCCACTGTGGGCATGGCGTCTGCAACAACACATGTTTACACAGCCCCTCTATCTCACAGAGCTTCCGAAATTCAAATTTATCCAAAGTAGTGAGATATTTCAGGATTGCTCTGCCATTGCTTACATGGACAGCAGCAGCTGTTGGACACTCAAGAGTAACTATCCAGAAGGATAATGGACCTGGAGAAGATAGCCTGATAACAGGCAACTGGTAGGGATCGAGACTTGCTGTATGCCATACTTCACTTTTCTGCAATTATATAGAGAGTGATAAACTCACTCTGCCTTGGAAATCCTCTCTCTACTCACTGATGTACTACAAAGCTTCCTAGCTAGTATGTGGTCCAAGGTCAACCAACACCACCAATCCAAGCCATCTTGCAGTGGAAATATGACTGGGACACCTAGGACACATCTCCCTTCCTGCAGTCCATAGGAAGACAACAACAAATTTTCCTGTGCTGAGGAACCTGCCAGAGGCACCCATCCCTTCCCTTGATGAGGGAGGACATTTAAGGTGGTTAAGCCCCTATGCTAAACACCACAGTTGCTCACCTCAGATGTGGGCTAAGCATTGCTCCAAGCAGCTAAGAGCACACCTCTAGTGTGATGACAGGCTCGTCATCTTCAGTGACAGGGCTAGACTCGAGGAATTTGGGTCCACTACACAGGAGTCCGCTACTAACAGGATACGCAAGACGCACAGGTCTAAACCAAGTAACACCAAGTGATGAAGTGAATTTGGAGTTGTGCCAGGAAGACTACAGGACAGGAAGAAACGAAAGATGAAAGTGTTTTTAACACTGTTCCACATGCTCAACAAGGATTTTCTCAAGAGTTTTTGCTTTATAAATACTCTGTGATGTACAGCATTTTTTTTCCAGAACTGCCCTTCATCTGATCATTGGTTACACAGAAAGGACCAAATTGCTATGGAAGTTGGATTAATCCTTCCAAAATGGGTCATTTTTGCTTTTGTTCTTAAGATGTAAGGCATGGTAATTCCACCAAAACCTGTGAGATTGCTGGGACCGTATACCAGAGTAACTCAGAACAGGATTTGGCCCATGTTTACCCACATCCATGCCCCTCAAGAAATTAGAGTGGTGTTTCTCGGGTTCTCCTTTCAAAACACAAAATGCTTCACCAACATGGGAATGTGATTCAAGCAGACACTGACTCATAAATGATGTGAAGCAAATACTACCACAAAACAGGTCTCTGCCCTGTAAATTAAGGGCTGCTGTTCCACAACTCCTAGGTATCCCACAAAGGGATGCATCTTTCCTCGGGCACCTAAAAATGAGATGCCTGAATGTGAACGAGTCACCGAAGGCTTCCTTGATAGTCAATGGAGAGGAACAGGTACCCCAAAAGACAACTCATGTCGCACTAAAACAGGCATCTAAGGCATGTCAAATGGATTGCTCCCTGGAGATACCTATTTCTTACTGTTGACTAAAAAGGGAGGTCAGGGAGACCAGTTCAGCCTTAGACATCCAACTTTAGACATCTAAAGTTGTGTGAAATGAATCAGACCCATAGAGGGATTAGTAGATCATCTATCTTTTCTATGTCATAGAGCTTTAATTTTTACCCAGTTACTCTTTTGTTGAGCCCAATAACTTTTGTCTAAAATGTTTCCTCCAGAGAGGCCTTCAATCTTGAATACATCAAAAGATGAAGAATTCATCACTTCCCCTGGCCCCTTGCTTTAATGATTAACCACTATCACTGTGAAAAACACTTCTGTTTCCAATTCATCCTAGGTTAATATTCTGTTTCCCTCTGCTATTTTGAAGAGATTGCTGTATTTCCTCTCTGGAAGCGATGATGCAGTTTCAGATCACCAGATCTGAAGGCCAAGTGGTCCAGCCTTTCTTCCCTTTTGAAAATAAAGGTCTTTGTACAAACTTCTACCCACCTAGCAGAAAATTGGCTTCATTTTTATGTTCAACTAGGACATTCTTTAATAAGACCGATGTCTTTCCATACCCCAGCTTCCCAGGGATCTGAAAGAATGCTGGAAATATTAATAAATTATGTCTTGTCTCAGCATCTCTTTAAATAAATATTGCTATGCACCAGTTGAGAACAGAAAAACTTAAGGGCAGGGAGGACAAGTAACTAAATGAGCTCTAGAGCAGAGATGGGAGCAGGTCTCCTGTTTCCTGATTTATAACAATGTATTTTAAGCATTGGATTTCAATTAGCTCTCTGCCACCTTTAGTCACACCTTGTTTCTTTTCTACTGCAATGGGACATGGGTTGGATAGGAAAAAAAATTATCTTCAGTGCTTCATTTCCAATAATCAAGGAGAAACATTTTGTTCTCTTTGCACTGGCTCCACAAGAAAAGGTCTCCAGTCTCTGACTTGGGCTTTGTGGCATTACAACATGTGTGTGTTGCAATAGCTAACAAGTTACAATCATCATCTGAGATAAATTTTGATGGGCTTCACTTATTTTTACCTCTACATCAGTAACCACATCAAATCTCAAACAAATCTCTGCATTTGATGTTTGCAGATAGAAACTGGGCAGGGAGGAGGGCAGTCACTCAAATCAGCAGAAAATATGCAAAGGGCTGTGTGAATACTATATGTGTTTGAAATAGCCCTTCAACCCAAATGTCTGTATTCTCTTTATTTGATTGCCATTACTTACATCATCATAGATGAGGAGCCTGTTGCACCTTGTACTGCACAATCAAATAACAGAAATGATAATCCAGGTTTCTATATTCACAGGGCTTTGTCTACTACAGCCAAAATGAAAGAATATTCTTGTAAGTATATCCAAATAAAAAATCCCTGCAGCTATATATAGATGCTAGATGGAGGTGATCATATCATGCAGATAGAATGTTTCTATGATCAGCTTCCAGATAGAACTAGTAACAACAGTGTTCCTGCCAATTTTACGCCTTTCAAACTATTTCATAATGGACATGAACAGGAGAGAGCCTTAAGTATAAACACTTCTCCTGGTCTTCATTTCTGTTATCTTTATCTTACAGTACTCTCTTCACCTCACATTTATTGCAACTGTGTGCTTTGTTTTTCCTACTTCAAACTGAATACTCCTCCTGAACGAAGAACTCAGTAACTTTAACACATCTTGTTATCACTGGGCATGTCTAGAGCAGAATATGCTGTTACAAATGGTCCCGACCTACAGTTTGGATGATACAGTGGCCTAAGAGCTCCGTATTCAGAGTCAGCATAAGAAAATATTGTTGCATGTGTGCATGTGCACACACACACTGTCCCAAATACTGCCACTACTACTACTACTACTGCTGCTAATTACTATTATTATTATTACTACATTTTTCCATATATGTCCTTTAGCACATTTAGCTTTTGAGGAACTGGATTAAATGGATGGTGAAATTGTTAAGCACCTGTAAGACAGGTGGAACCACATTGGGTTTGCTTTCCTACCTACCATGCCAGAGCCTGACACTCAAATGCTGTGCAAATTACTTTTTCCAAACTGCCCAACCAAAACATAGATTTAGAAATGTCCACATACCTTCCCAGAGTGTTTAGTGTGCTTTAGATTAAGGTCATAATAAAAGTACTATTTTTATTATTCCACAGTTTCAGCAGATGGTCTGAACTATTAAGAATCAATTTGAGCCTATTAAGAACGTCATCTATTCTATTTCTAGACAATATCACAGCAGTTCAACCTCATTACTTACCTGTCACTATGAAAAGGAGCTAAACCTTCATCCATCACATCCAGCTACATTTTGCACACAATTCTTGATCTATTTTTCCTAGCTTTTTTTTTTTTTCCTGCTAAATTATTCCTCTTCTTTAATTTCTACAGAAATGTGTGCATCCATTCCTTACTCCCCCACACACACAAAAATATGCTATAAGAATATCTAGTCTGCATGTATCACATTTTCCAAAGACATCACAAAGGACAAATGTATCATTACACCCATTACTCAGATGAGACATCTAAGGTATGTGGTCATTTGTCTACATAATTTAACAAATTTTGTGATCTCTGAAGTTAAATAAAGAAATAAAGAAATCAATGCTGACACAGCACAGGCTGCATTCTTGAAATCATACAGGCTCACAAAATTTCCAGGACTACTGTTAGCTCTTTTTTTCCAGTTTCTGCTCTAGCTTCTTAAGCCAGTCATTTTTTTAAATAATTTCCAAATAATTATTTCCAAATTTTGCCTTGGCTCAAAGCTGTTTTTCCTTGGAAAATATGAATAGTATTTCTGCAAATTCTGTTCACTGACTTTTAAAATCTACATGAGTAGAACTTTAGAGCATACATTTTATTTAATTTAAGGAGTGAGTGGTGCTTCACACTGCATGTTAATTATAAAAGTCATTAGTAACTTATTCCTAAGTTTTTAAAAATGCAGCCTGATCTTTGGAGGCCCTGTTTTGGAGGTTTGAGATTCAGATCCTTATTATAGTCTCACATCTTTCTTTTCTCTCTTTTACAAAACTAGCCACAAACTAAATAACTGCCGTTTGACTACGAACAGGATTTAAAACTTCAAGGGCTCTCCAGATTCATTCATTTTATCAATCATGTTTATATAATTCTTAATTACACCTAACCTATTGAAATAAGACTATCATCAACGTCCATGACTGCCATATTTATTCATGCTTATGGACAGATGACAAGTAATCACTAAAGGTACAGTCATCCAACATGTCTTCGTGTGACTGCAGTTGTGATATACTTTATTGCATGAATTCAGAGGGGGAAAGGAAAATTTTGATTGCGATAACTCAATCACATTTGGAGAAAAAATGTGTAATACATATCATCCATCTATTTTTACATGACAACATAGAGACACTTCAAAAAAAAAAAAAAAAAAGAATGATGCTTTGATCATCTAAAGACATACATTTGCGGATATTTAATACAACTGCCACTTTAGGGGAATATGGCTTTTTTCCTGTCACAGAGAATATCTGAAAACATGAGAAGCATCAATCAATACCTTCAGTTGCTTGAGAGGCAGTATTAAACAAGAGAAAAGACCATTTCCTTTTCTGCTATGTTCTACTATGAGTGTCTACACAGAAGGCCTATATTCCAGCCAAGGCAATTAATGGTTAATGCAAAGCAGACATAACTTGTTTGGAGAAAGCAGGGAGCCTATGAAACTGAGGACTGCGTCATGGCTTCATGAAAAAGAAAAAGGCCAAGCACAATCTTGGGGTGAAAACAAAATAACCGAAGCCTTTTTCTGCACCCTTTGAGCTTCCATCAAGCAGGTGGCTGAACCTTTTTCCTACAGTGTTTTATGGACTACATGGGAGAAGACTTTCACCAGGCAGAGATCTGTACTGAAATTGTCTGTCTTTGGTGGTCCATAATTCGTCTCATCTTTGAGTCACCTGGGTGGGAGATGATTTTGGACTTGACCACCTAACACAGTCCCCGAGGCTGTGGTTGCAGCCAGTCTCACTATTAACATCATTGACACACTGTGGCTGGAATATGTCACTCACCAGAGGAGGTATCTCCCAACTTGACAGCTGCTTCTACTGCTTGTAAGAACTTAAGAGCTGTAAATGTTTAACTAATATTTACTCTATTTCAGCTTATGGGCTGGATTTTGTCTTTTTTAGCCAGCTGGAGGGGCAGAGCGGCAGTGGAAAGCACAGGAGAAATTTGGGCTGGCTTGGCCAGAATCCTGTCTGGGATCCCCTGAGGAGAAGACGTTGCCATGGTAGCTTTGTTGTTCCTTCAAGTGGTGCAATAGCTGCTGTTTCTACATTAAGCCAGCTCTGTTGGTCTGTGAAGGTGAGCAGCCTCCTCCGGGTAATTAGAAAACTACCTGCTTCCCCTCACGCTTCTGTTACTCTTCCCTCCATCTGCTTAAGATACACAAAGATTTTGCTATCCTTTCTGCTGGAGATGGCCTGCCACAGCCTTCACGCCGTTCATCTCTCAAGATTGTAACTGCCAGCTCTGGCATGTAATGGGCTGCAGCTTTTACTGAGGACTCAAGCTGGCCCAGTAAGGTACCTCCTAGAAATGAGAGTGAGGTAGTTTTATTTTAGATCTGAGCTCCACAGTGACATTCAACCTCTCCTAGTTTTTTTTTGTGCATTGCCTAGTGCCTTTGGCATCCAAAGCTGCTACAAAAAATACCCAATGAAGGGCTGAACTGCTCAGGATTGACCCAGTTGAGATTTACATTCTGGGATCTTCACCTGGTAAGAAGACCTCAATCTTTTATTTGAAGAACTGAGAACTGAGCAAGGTTGTCCCCTTTGCAAACATAGCCAAAGTGCTAACGCCCCTTCACCTCTTACACAAGGCCTGCTGGCTGTATTGCAAAGATGAGGCAGAGTTGAAGCTTTTTGTCTCTCAAATCCATATCTCACACCTCACTGGAGAAAGCCCTAAGGCCACCAATGACTCTGAACTGCAGACATTCACCCGTCTAGCCTGCTGAAACTGTGCCAGATGAAATCAATGGGATCGTAAGCATTTAAACAGGACTTACTACTGCTCAACCAGCTAAAACTGTCCTTTATCAACCAGCCTCAGTCGCATCCCTTCGCTTGAGCCATGAACAAAGCACATCAAACCGGATGTTGCACACATCTGTGCGCAGGTAGCAGCCTCTGCTCCTTGTCTTCTCAAGGTAACAGCCGTTACAGAAGAAGGAAAGAAGAGGTATGGTTTATTGCATACGGATCTTGCAGTTCTGGAAATGATACGACTACCGTACCCCTCGCACAGGGCAGGTCTGAGAAATGAACACACGACTAAGAGCTTTGAGATCTCTGTCTTAAAAAGAGACACAGCAATGTGTTGCTGTGATTTAATTCATGCATGCATGCACTTCAATCCAGACTAATTCCCTGGGGTTAAAATGAAATAGAGTTTAAATCTAACAAGGGTAGAAACTCGTAACCAATTCCTAGGCTTCTCAAAGAGAATATCAAATGATGTGAAACCCTTAATTGCCCTGAATGACACACAGACATCTGAAATGGAGTTACTTGTCTCCTATTAAAAAAAAAAGAGAAATTAAGTTAATTCTTTACCTTCTTTCTACCCCCCCCAGAAAAGAAAACTTGTTCAAGCATAAAAATAGACTAAGCTTTACTAAAACCAAGTGCAGATTTTAAGCACCTACTTTAAAAGGGCACGTTGTTTGTGCAACTGATATGATATTATGAAACTTTAGAAATTTCTTTCACAACTGACAAGGAACTGAATGCATTAGACAGGCCTGTTTCACATCAGAAGCCACAAAGGCTCCCAAGTCCATAGTCCTCTGGATTTTTCTCTGAACTCCATTGTTTGTGGTTAAAAAACCAAAAGGGTCTGACCCATTTTAAAAGAAGGAAATCATATTTCTTAGGCTGAGAATGCTACTCGCTGCTAGCAGAAAAACAACTGGAGCTTAATCCTCCTGAAGAAAGGAAATGTCCCAGGTCAAAGTCACAACACATAATCCCCCACAGAAAGTAGGGGTAAAAATAAAATACGCCAGGTCCAGGCTGGTGGTGCAGAACCACATAGCACTGGCAAAGGTTAGAAATAGCTCTGTCAAACACAGCTGATTTCCATCTAACAATTAAAGCAGTGAAATGTTTTTGGTGGAAGGTTAGCATTACTTTTTTGGCAAAACAGAAATGTACCTTTATTCTCAAATATCGTTTCATGGTGGGAAGTGTTGCACACAGTAATGAAAAACAATAATCTGTCTTCAAAGTCCTTTTGAAAGGTCTAGCTCATTCCAGTTCCTTAGGGCAAAGTAAGACAAAGCTAAGTGGAATTGTTTCCATTTCACAGATGGGAAAGATGAGGCAACAAAGCAAAGGATTAAATAGGGAGGGGGTTGGTGTGATTCCGTTTTTGGACGTTCAGATTGCAGTCTCAGGCAACCCATCTTTTTGCATTTGTATTCGACTTCAGGGTAAACATTTCTGCACTTTCTACTAATGTAGTGCATGAGATCACTACATCTGCAACTCATTGTGCAGCGTGAGTGCACCAATTGGCCTGAACATCAGGGAAGTAAGCCCACAAGTTTGGATGAATCTCTGGCCTTTTGCCAAGCATGCAGAGGTCTTGTTACTTAGAATAATTACTGAGTTCACCTCTTTGCAGGGAAAAGAGGAAATTAGAGGAGCCAATATTTTTGCCAAGCCTTAGCACAAGAACTCAGGACATCCTGGGTCTCTCTCCTGCTCAGATCACTGTGTTTCCTCTACATTCCAGCAATTCCGAGTGCAAACGGATTTAGCAATAAGGAAGACACATATCCAAGCAGGGAGTTTGCTCCCGCTGCTGAAGGAAAGAGAGACAAAGACTCTTAGTATGACTACAGACAATCTAGTACTGAACTTGTGGACTGTTCATTTTCCCTTGGAAACTCAAGTTAATCACTTTCCCTTTTCTTGGCACTCCACAATGAGTTGCTCTCTAAGGCACTGACCCTGTTACTACTGACTACCAAGCCTAACACTTATTATCATGATAAGTCTCATTGGTTAAAGCAGACTTCTAATGGCTTTCACATACACTTTACAGCGTGGCATAATTCAGCACTGCCTCCTCCCAGTGCAAAAGAACAGTGAAAACATGGCATTTTATTTACACAGTGTGTGTATTTTCTGTAATGTCAATACTTCCAAGATGTAGGGCAATGTCCATTAGCACCCCAGTTTGTGTTGGCCAAACTGAAGTTGAGAGGTTGCTGAAACAAGTGACTCTGTTGACCATAGATCAAAATTAAGCCAGAGAGGTTTCATGTAGCCTTACCACCTCTACAATACAGACCGCACAATTACCCTGGTTACTCCTTGCATTGAGTCCAGTAAAGTTTAACTAAATCACAAATTCTGCAAAAATTTCCTATCATGTCCCAAGGCAGCAAATCTCCAGGAACCAGCTTGGCTTAATCTGTTAAACATTTGCCCCTTTATTGCAACTTGTACTTCTCTGGTTTTAACTTCTGGTCATAGGTTTTGTTCTGTTTTTCTCATTGTGGTGGGTACTTTCCATGGGTAATTTCTTTGTATACAGAACTCCATGACTTGCATTTTATTGTAAGACACTCTGAGTTGCCTGGCAAATCAGTCCGTTTCAGTGTCTGTCATCATGAAAAAACAATCTGTCCAGGAAAAGAAATTACAAAGAGGATGTGAAATCATGACAGTCCGGGTAATTTCCTTTCCAACTATAGCTCTGTTGACATTAACTACAACATTAGCAGCTATGAATTAGGTTTGTCATGTACAGTCCATGCAAAGAAGAAAACAAATGGAAAAGTTAAATATTTACTTTTTGACAGCTTATTTTTTTGCAAATGCATTTTTTATCTCAAGTTCTCCAAAACCATCCCCAGCCATTTTGCCAAGGGAACTACTGTTTTCAGGATCAGGAGATTATGTTTGCTTAAGCACATCTGTGGAGCCAAAAGAAAATAAAAATAAAAATAAAAAAACTTCTTTCACCCATCCTCATCCATTATTTTATTAACCACAATTGCAAGGTTAGAAAAATACCGACTCCACTAACCTCCAAGGCATTAGACACAGGACTCCGAAGCTCATTTTGTACCTAGTTCTGCTAACTTTCAGCACCTACTGATACTGCATGGCACCATGCAAAGTAGACTGGACTGTTATTTTTTTAAATGGTAACTTGGTCAAATTGTGCTTTCGGTTATTAACAAATACCGTACCCTAGGGTCAGTTCAAACTTTCCACTACATGCTTGAGGTGACTGAATGATAAACAAACGATCAGTGGGAAATTTTGATGCTGGCATATGCCGTCTGGTTAGCTTTTAGAAGGAGGAAGTGAGAAGACGTATGGTTGATTTGCCAAAGTAGTTTAAAAGAAAAGAAAAATATTAAAAAAAGAAAAAATTGCAGTCTTTCCGTCTTCACTTTCTTATGCAGATACATATAATCAGACTTTTACTTGTACAGAGAGGAGCCAAAATAAACAGGGCTTACTCTCAGAGCATCCATTAACTTCAATTTGGGTACTCAGTGTGCTAAGGCTCTCTGTAAGAAAGTTTACTTTTAAGTGCCTAAAAAGGATTGAAGTGACTGGCTAGGAAACAGTCATCCTGATTTGGACATTTCTGGCAAGGCAAAAGCATGAGGATAATGGGATGTCTGAAATTGATTAATTTCCTGGCTAGATCAAATTCCAGACTGATTTAATATAAGTGGCCAAAGCATAGAGAAACGAACTAATGTGGTACTGTTCACTGCAGGTAGCATAAGAACTAATGTAATTAAACTGGGGTGAAGGAAATATAGATGAGACATTAAAAGAAAAAAGTAAATGGTAAGGATAGATGCATGTCAGTGCAGGTCACCTGAAGAACTCACCATGGCTGGATGTGCATAGTAAAAAACTAGATGAATGTGTGTTGAATAGTTTGAGGTAGAGTTGGTCCTGCTTTAAAGAAGATGGATGCAGTGACCTCTCAAGCTTGGTCTGTTAAGACATCTGTCATACATAGGTTTAAAGAGAAAGTATCCTCTAAAGTTGACAAGTGCCATTACCAGATTGATGCTTCACTCCCCAGATGGCCATACCTTTGGTACTACTGTGACCCTATATTCTTAGGAAGTGAGGATGTGATTTGTTGCACCTACTTTAGAAGACTCCAGACCTACCCAGACGAGGAGAGGAGAGGAGAGGAGAACCTACCCAGACGAGGAGTGGAGAGGAGAGGAGAGGAGAGGAGAGGAGAGGGAATCTTTTTCCTCAAGTTTGTAAGAACCTCTTTATAAAAAGCCAATACAACAGGAACAGATACCATCTTTCTTTGTGCAATTATATGGCATCTTTCATATGAAGATCTCAAAGCATTTTTCAACCATTAATTAAATGCAGGAATTGAGGGGGATGTCATTAAACTGCTCATTTGTAAAATGTAAAGTGAGCTAACAAGGTGAGGTGTCTTGCCTGTAGGCTATATGACAGAGCAGGAGCAAAGATGGAGGCATGACCTTGGAGCCAAGTTTTATCTAAAGCCAGGAGCTTTCCTCCTCCAGGACCACTGAAAACAGGATGTTGGCTGGTAATGCAGGGAAATTTGATTCTCAGCAGTTTGATGCAAAATGGCAAAAAATCCCACAGCCTCATGGTCTTCGATTACTGTATTGATCTGTTTCTCCACTGGACCATGCTGCTTATGTCCACTGTCAGCACTGAAACACCCAAAGGAAAAGCCAAAATAAAGCAAAGTCCTCTGGTTAGAGCAACATTTCTGTCATGGGCAAACACTCACAGAACACTGAGGTGGTCATGGTGCCATGTTACAAACTGCAGGACACATTGGCTATTCTAGACATCAGATGTCTAGGACATAATGACCTCTTAATTAATGGCTAAATGATGACCACTTACAATTAAGCTGTCAGAAGACAGAGGAAAGAATAATGGTAAATACAATTCCCTGTTTACAGTACGAATCCCTCACATTTTTTATGTCCTGGGCTCTGTTCTTAAACACCTTGTTCACAGGCTTTTCCTTTCCTCTTTTGCTTGCAAAAGACAAAGAAAAATGCAATTTCAGTCCCAAAGAAGCCTTCCTCTGTAAATTAGGAGCATATCTTTCTGTATTCAGGTTGAGGGGCAAAAGGGAAGAAAATCCCGCCTGAAATTTTAACAACTGGTGTGGAAATACCCACATATGAACTTCAGACCCTTGATTTTTCAGCTGTAGCAAAGTTTCCTTGCTGGGAAACCCTTGGGCCTGTCCATCTGCCATACAGTATGGTGAATACTACTACAATGGCACTTTAACAATAACTGTGCTCTTTTGAACCTCCCCATTCAAGTCACTCCATTGATTACTCAGAGGAATGCAGACTCTTGTGTTATTTGATCGGCACATACACTCTGAGCATTTAATCCCCTCAAATATTTTTCAATAACTTCCTTTAATTACAAGGAAAACATGTCGAGTGATGCATGCATTGAAGAGCTTCCCCTCTTGTTTAATGAAGAACTTGAATCACTTTTCAGCTTCTTAATCCTATAATCCTGGAAGGAATTTGCTCTCTTCCAAACCCTGGGGGTGGTAGGCTTATGCTTAGTACAGTACACCCTGGAGATCATTCAGCAGGGTCTTTCCAGAGGAGTCCCAAATACCTGCATTCCTCAGCTGCGTGGCCAGTGTGTAACCCAGCCTCACTGAAAACACCTTGCTTAAATGAATCAAGGACTGACTTCTCCATGGGAGGTGCAGGGATAGCACAACACAAGGTTGTGTTATCACAAGGCTACACAAGTAGCCACAAGGTGTTCAAAGAACCAAGCTTTGCCAGGAGGAACGGGTGCATGGCACCAACCAAGACAGTTTTGCCAACACTTTTATTACATTCAGTGAATCCATTCTTCCGGAGGAAAGAAAAAGGCAGGAAAAGGGCCACCTTACTAATACTGCAACCTTGCACCCTACTGCCTGTCAGTCCCCAGGGAAGCTGAAGAATGATCATAGAATCACAGAATCGTCAAGGATGGAAGAGACCTTTAAGATAATCGAGTCCAACCATACACCTAACACTGCCAAGTCCACCACTGAACCATGTCCTTCAGCACCACATCTATACATCTTTTAAATCCCTCCGGGGATGGTGACTCCGCCTCTTCTCTGAGCAGCCTGTTCCAATGCTTGACAACCTTTTTGGTGAAGAAATTTTTCCGAATATCCAATCTAAACCTCGCCTGGCATAACTTGAACCCATTTCCTCTCGTCCTATCACTTGTCACCAGGGAGAAGAGGTAAGACCCCACCTCTCTACAACCTCCTTTCAGGCAGTTGTAGAGAGTGATAAGGTCTCCCCTCAGCCTCCTCTTCTTCAGGCTAAACAACCCCAGTTCTCTCAGTCATTACTCATAAGACTTGTCCTCCAGATCCTTCACCAGCTTCATTGCCATTCTCTGGACATGCTCCAGCACCTCAATGTCTTTCTTGTAGTGAGGGGCCCAAAACTGAACACAGTATTTGAGGTGGAGCCTCACCATGGACAAGTCTGTACAACTGCACTGGTTGGAAAGGTTGGTCTGAACCTGTTGGCTGTATGGTCTTTGCTTTGAAGGGAGCTGGGTGCATTTGCAGCACTCAACGCTTTCTCCTGTGAGCACGGTGTGCTCACTACACAACAACTTCAGACTTGTCTAGTTTTGTTCAAAGAAAAACTTTTGTTGTTGCAATAAGACAGTTCTTTTTGCAATGAAACCAAAGTCCACGATTTTTCTCCTGTCAGTTTTCCTGTAGTATCAAGGAACTCCAATGATACATGAAGAACAAATTTTCCACCTTGTCTTTCCAGGCTGGTGTTTCTCAAGGGGTGGCCTGTGGATCTTTAGGGAACCATAAAATGTCAAAAAACAGCGTATGGAACAACTGCAAATGAGTAAAAACACAGTAACAACCCAAATCCTTCCTTCATAATTCCATACGTGCCAGCAAGCAGACAGGGGAAAAGAAAGCTGTAAATACACTGTCAAAGTTTTGCAGCAATTTTAGCTGGTTGTAAATCAAAACACCTTGGGGCTCCCTTGACCAGAGCAGGTCTTGGCTTACTCTCCAAATGACTAAATGTTCTTTCATTACAAGCAGCAGAGAAACACCGCTGCAAAGGCATCTGCTATTCACTCCTCTCCCATTCTAGGTCATGCTCCTCAGCTCGCTCGCTTTTTCTTATGCTTGTTAGTTCAAGTAACCATTGTTTTCTTAGCGGTTATCTGTCTAATCGCATTACACATAACCATTGTCATTACATAGAATCATAGAATGGTTTAGATTGGAAGGGACCTTAAAGATCATCTAGTTCCAACCCCATGCCATTGACAGGGACACCTCCCACAAGACCAGGTTGTGCTAAAGTAAGAACACTAGGAAACCTGAACAACCCTAACTATATCTCAATGTCTTGCTGAGGTAAGATGCCATCACAGGGCTCAGCTGAAATAAAGCTGGAAAAACAGGAGTGCACAGGACATGTTGATGTTAACGCAGACACAGCATGGATACTGCACACACATTAAGGACACGTGGAGCATGAGAGTGTTGCTTGCACGTTGTCTTCCTCTGCTTGAGGGAACTGAAACTTGAAGGCCAATATTTCAGTGCTGGATCAGCCTGAAAGCCTGGCCTGTTTTCAAAGGTTTGCACATTTTAGTGCAACTCTGATGATCAGTTTTATGATCTGACAATTGACAAACCTGCTAACACCTTAATCACAGCTCAGCTGGCAGAAGATGATGAAAAATTATGTCATACTGTGATGTATGACTGCTGCTTTCCATTGCCATGATAGACTCCAGTACCTATTTCATACCCGAATAGCCCATCTCATATTGCTCCTTCTACGGGGGCAATGACTTCGTTGCTTGCCTGGCTGAAGCACTGTATAATAAGCAGCAGCATAAATTAGGGGTCTATCACTGATGCAAAGTAATTGCCTTCTATTTTCCAAAATTCTCCACCTGTTTTACCATAAACTTGCATTAAGGGAACAAAATTTTGCTATCATCTGAAGACAGCTGACATAAAACTGACTGAAGGAATGCACCTCTAGGAATATTTTGCAGCATATAAGGCAAGATGCATATGTATGACAGCAGTGGATGGGATATGTGCTGATGTCCTCTCTAGGAGAAAAGGCTCATTAGAGAGAACAGGACTGACAGTTTCTCTTGAAACTTTGCATGTACGTAGTGCCGCCCTCACCTTGAGCTTGGAAAGTAGCTGGGCAAGTTTAATGAACAAAGCCCATCAAAACCCCCAGGTTTGCAGAAGTGTGAACCAAGTCACAGGGAAGTTGTCACTTGCTGCAGGTCACACGTCAATTCAGGACTGGAGCTAGTGACAGAATCTAGGAAAAGAGCTGAAGGAACAATATATTTTTTTTTGAGGGGAAAAAAGTCTACATAATATAGCTCAGGAAGTGTATTTTCTAATATTCTGGATGAAAAAAAAAAGTTCCAATTCTTTTTATAGTTTCACTTACATTTCCTCTCTTTCATCCTTCCTTCCCTCTCCATCTTCCTCAAAATAAAGGATGCCTTTCAAAAAGAAAATTTAAAACTTTTCCTTGGAAAATAGCACCACTTTTTGGAGCCAAAATCATTGGGGGAATTTAGTTTATTCCCAAAGTAAGAAAAATTTATTTGGGCAATTCCCCCCCCCCCCCCCCCCACCAAATTTTCTGGTAAAAAACCCTAAAAAATAATCACCAGTCCTCAGTAGGAAAACCCATACCCATGCCTTTCTTCCATGCTCACTGCCTTTGTCCTTGTGATATTTGTATTATCAGGGGTGACCCCAACACCTACATGGCACTTCAAAGCCCAGTGAGGACTATTATCCCTGCTCAAAAAGTAGAAGAAAGTGAAAGTCACTGCAGAGAGGAATTGGTGAGCTTGTGGTGGGACAAAATAAATACTCTGGAAACGGAGCCCTGGTGAGATGACTCACCTCTAGCAGCACAGACCAAGGGCTTTTCTGTAGCAAGAGGAGTATTTTGCTCAAAGCAAAAAACATCCAGCAGCCAGCAAAGACAACCTGGGAAGGCAGCATCGCAATGGCCGTAATCCTGCTAGGATGAACCTGAGTCTTCAGTTCATGGATTTGTTGCCTCTGGAGGGTGTTTGAAGAGGTTACATGGAAGGGGGCAGATATGTCTCCCCTAGCATGGGTGTATTTGGAGACAGTACCACATATGGGAGCGCAAGCGTGAAGAATTGTAGAATCATAGAATTATAGAATCACAAAGGTTGGAAGGGACCTTTAAGATCATCAAGTCCAACCATTAACCTACCCTGACAAAACCACCTCTAAACCATGTCCCTACGCATCACATCTACCCTTTTTTTAAACACCTCCAGAGATGGCGAGGATGAAGAGGAGGAGGATGACCCACGCCACATCTCTGCTCTCTGCAGCACACAGATGGGCAGAATTAATAAAAAGAAAGGAGTCCTGCTGCCGAAATTGCCCTTCTCCATGTTTGCCATGGTTTTCATTATTGAAAAACACCATATTTATAAGATCTCAGGTGTGCTTAATAATAATAAAAATACAATCCTAACCATTCTCATGACACAAAGATTATTTTTCTTAATTTTTTTTTTTAGGCAAGACAAAACCCAGGGACCACCCTGCCCTCAGCAATCCCTGCTCTCAGCCCTGGCCTCCTCCCTCCATGGACAGCAGGGCCACTATGGATAAAGGAGAAGGAGCAAAGCCCGAGGGCTCTGGCAGGGCACAGCAGTCAGTGTGTCACTGTGATAATCTGCTTAAAGGAGGAGGCCAGGGCATAATTAAATATCCTGGCCTGAAGTCCTAATAGAGCAGCTGGAAGATCTGATGCTCTCCCCATAATAAACTGTAGCTCATTTATTACTGCTTTGCATATGTATCTAGAAATGAGTTCAGCCCCAAGCCCTGACTCTCCCCATTCTCTATCACCATTGACACCGACCTCCTGTTCACAGATTATTGTTGTGAATATGACACCTACTATTATCCGCATCTGAGAAGCCGCAAAACTAAGCAAGCAGATTGTGTTACATGTTTTCCTGTGGCAGCCACAAAACCATGCATGGCAAAATTGTCTTACAAAATCATTGCAAATTCACAAAAAGAAGAGCTGGCCTTTCAGAATGCACTTTTCTCTGATTTGGATTTCACCGGATGCTTTAAGTTTCTTTTACAATTCAGTGGTATGAGGAGCAGCCAACTGGAAGTCACATAGCAGCTGGCCACTGGGCTCCTCAAAAGAGAGGAAAACCTCTCCTGGCTTGTGTGAGTCCAACAAGAGAGTGAGTGCATTTGCTGTCTCCTGGTACAATGGATATTTAATAACAGGGGGGTAAGCAAGTAGCTGAAACTCGTTTACACATTGTGAGCATGAGCAGAGAGTATGCACAAATTTAGGGTACAGACTGGAAGAAAGAATTCGGACGGCAAATCAAACAAAGGTTAAGATGGAACTTAATAGATTTGTGTTGAGGGGATTACAGGACACAGGGGATGCACTCACTGTGAGCTGGATGTGGCAGACCAAGAGAGCCCCACCCAGCTTTACACTGACCTGTTTCAACCTTTGGCAAACACCATTCATATAGAGTACAGTGATGATAGCAATAACAGTGATTAGGAGCCCTAGCATGCATGGCTGTCTCCAATGCCCAGAGCTCAGTTTTGGCTGTACAGGGAGCCTGGAAGTCCAGATGGGACTAGATGCCCATTTTCTTAAGATACATAATGGTAGGGCGATAACCGCACCCTTTGTCATCCCATTTTCTCCTCCATATGTTTCCTTATAGTGCTGAATTTGAATAGTTTTCCTCATCCTTCGGCACCAGCTATTTCTGGTTCTTCCAGAAGGTGAAACTGAATCTCCCACTGATGTAAAGCATGATAGCTCCACTTTGACCATGGAGTTACGTGAATGTAAAACTGGCAGGAGATCACTCAGGCCTTCAGATACAGCAGACGTTAATGGCTGAAGTTCATTCAAATGCTGTAGCTTCCACTTGGATTATCTCACCCTTTTGTCAGGTTAATCAAAATGTGCCTGGCTGCCTTATCCCTGATGCTCAAAGAACACACCACGTACTCTGACCTTTTACTACATGCAAGAGGTCTATATTTCACATGCCAGCTATTCATCAGTAGGAATGGGTAAACCTAATGGCTTCCTGCAAGAATGCTATTTTTATAGAGATAAAGAGAAAAACAATCTAATAAAAGCACTGTCTTAGAGAGCAGCCGTCATTTTCTTCTAACAAAAAAAATCATTTTTGCTAGTAAGACAAATCAAAGTCAGCCTCATAGACCTTTTTTTCTTTCGTTTATTCTTTCCAACTGAACAAACATAGCTGCAAGGTAAATAAGGTGCTAATTTTCAGCGGGCTGGAATTTGGGAAGAAGCAAACATTTTTTAGGGCTCATTCTTAAGCAGAGGTAGTGGCATGCACCTTTAACATTTGGATGCCAAGCTGTCAGCAAGCAACTTCAACACTGCCTTTATCTCTCCTCCTTTCTATTTATACATTATACAACGCTATTTTTTCCTGGGTTTAATTGCACATCAAAGGACCAACTGAATGGATCGGTTTGGGAGGTTGCTGATAGCAACGCTGGGGAATCCTGCAAATGCAGGTCTAAAATTTCAGTTCTTTCCAGTGGTATATTAGCTAATATGAGGAAAGCTATGAAACACTTAGCAAGCAAATGCACCCTGGCTGTGCTTCTCTTATTTGCAAGTTCAAGCTGGACATAGAGAAGATTAAATAACTATTTATTACATTAACTCCTTCCCTCTAACCACGCATTTCCTACTGAAGGAGACACCAATGACAATGCTCATTTTAGTCTTTCAGAGACATAGTGACAAATCTTTGGAGACGTTCAGGTGGCTCAGAGTCCATGAACATGTCCTTAAAAATGGAGTGTAACCTCCTATTCATTCAGGGATGTATAAAATTAATCTCCCAGTTACCTTAAGGCCAAATATATTTGCCTTGGCAAATAAGGATTTTGAAGGACTGTTCCAGGACTACAGGAACACAAACATCACAACATTAAAATTGATTATATTGGACACAGGTATCAGACTGTTTCACTGAATTGGTAAGTGAATAGAAATGCCTACACCTCTACATTCCTTTGTAACAGAGATGTGATCACCACAAAGTACCTCAGCTGGCTTAAAAATATTTTCCCAGCACTGAGTCCATCACATCTGAGGTGTTATGCACAAGAAAGGTAAACAAGCACAACTCCAGCCCAAGTTGCACAGCCTTTTTTGACACAGACTTGATTATTTTTGTCTACTTCCCCAAGCTCTCCAGCTTATACTGACTTAGCTTCTCTCAGATGAAACCTCTGGCAAAGCTGCTGGTGTTTCAAGATCCTTAAAACTCACTCCTTTGAATGTCTCAATGTCAATTATTGCTTATTTATGAAAACAAAAGCAAAACACACCAACCCAGACTCAGGAAATAATGAATAGGCAGAGTTCCACATTCATAAATAAAACAATATACTTCCTATAGCTCTTACATAATCTTAAAAGGTTGTTTTGGTTTAAAACCAGCACCATTTTAGTAGGTCTTTTTGTTCTACTACTGTTGTCCTACTTTTAAGTGGGAGAGGTGTTTGACAAATGAATCTTCAGTTATGACAAACACAGCTTTTATTGACTTTTTTGAAAATATTGAGCTAACTCAAAATTACTGAGCTCAACAAGCACTTGTGAGTGTAAAATAAAACAATATGTGACTGGTACACATTGCATGAGAATTTATTTAATGTTAAACCCAACAGAAGCTGATGGCCAAACCTAAAATGCCATTGGAAAACCTTTTCTCTCCCTGGACTGCACATAATCCACCTCTGGGCTTTATTCCACTGCACACACGCAAGTATAATTTACCATAATAATTTATAATGTTGCATAAATTTGTAATGGTGCCGTTTTCCTTAAACTGTTTCTGTTCACTTGGAGAAACGTGACTTTCTGAAGAGCACAGCCACACAAGGAGATGGACGCAGGCTTGGGGTGAGGTAGAAGAGCTGGGTCAGCCCTGATTGCTAGTGTTCCTCATGCCACACAGTTATGCATGGGCCAGTCTCATGAGGAACGCCTCCAAATAGCTTGAGAGAACATACCTGTTTGCAGATACAGCAAACTAATTACATGGAACCAATTCTCAATGGAAATAATAATAATAAGAATTAGAATGTTCCAAAGAGTACTCATATGGGAATCTCAATTAGCTTCACAAACAGTAATTAATTTAGCTTCTTAAGTCTCTGCAAGATAGAGAATTACTAATGTTCCCATTTCATGGATGGGGATATACACATGCAGAAATGTCTACAAGACAGTAGCTGGAGTTAGACAGCACATCGTCTCATGGCCTTTTCTCTACCTTGTGCTGTCTCCCATCATATCAGCTGGTATCCTCTCACTCATTTTATGTAATACTATATTCTGCTGTTTTGGACCAAAGAAGAAACGTCTCCAAAGTCTCCTGGGGTTAAAATAACCAAATTCTGCAGTACTCGGCATGAGACCTGCATTAAATACCATTGCTTAGCTTCCTCTGCTCTGTGACATAAAACGTGTCCAGATGGGAACCCACTGGATTTGACTTAGTGACACAACAGTGAATGTTTCCCTAATGAGGCCTATGACAAATTCGGCTTTATTTCTTCTGCTGAATACTGCCATTACCCAGGAGATGACCCTGCAAAAAAGTCGGATTAGACACCAGGAGAGAGACTTGCCTGCCTCTGACCTTAGATGCAGGGCATGCAGCGTCAGTGCTCTGAGGGAAGCACTCCAACACGTTGAGATAACAGGTCCTTCCCTAAAATAAACACCAAGCCGGCCATTCCAACAGACCCACCTTTAGCTTTATAATCCCTTTGCCATTTTAAATCTCCAGATGAGTTATTACATTGCAACACACAAGGAATTAGTATGACATGAACCCTTGATATTACTCAGTAAGTATACAGAGGATGGGGAGGAATAAAGAAAAAGGCTAGTGACATTGATACCAATCTTAACCGAACTTGATTTACCTGCTTTCTGAAAAGGAAAAATCTTTGGGTATCCTCAAAATGTTAAAGATATTTGTTTTAATTGAGGGTTAACTGAATATAGTATGCACTTAGTGACTGCTGAATTACTAGCTGTTCCACAAATGCTCACGCGTAAAACATCTTTGAATGTGAAGCTGTCCCACAGGTAAGACAGGAGGTAGGAGATGTTCTCATCTATTTTTAACTTGATCGCAAAGTAGGTTTGTGACTTGGGAAAATTATTTTTCATTGTGTCTTAGTTTCCCACAAAGAAAACAAGGCTTGCAGCTGGTGTCCATGGCAGCTGTGCTGCAGTGAATACAAAGTGGATGAAAAATATTGCTATTGGACTGCGTAAGGGGCGATTTCAGAGCCACTCACATTTTGTAGCATTTTGGAAGACTGCATAAACTGACAGGACAAGAGGAATAAGGTCCACTGCAATGACACTGCTGAAAAAAAGAAACACATCCCGGTATGCTCCTCTCCTGAAACCTACCTCTGCTTTAATTTTCCCAACTTAGGGTTACTAGAAGGTTCCCCTACAAATTTCCTTCGCCACATTTCTCTGATGTGAGCCAGCAGCTTGTCTGCTTTGTGTCTATTTGTGGTCGCTATGATCTGCAAGGGCTGAAAACACATCCAGAGGATCTTTTACAATTGCTGGTGATGAGGAGGGCTGTGAGCAGCAAAACGTGTCACTTATATATTGTCAGCTGCAAAGCTGAAACCAATAGCAGGAACAGACAGAGAGCTGATAGCCTCACCTCTAGCTGATACTTCATGTGGCAGATCATGTTTCTGGGGACTCCTCTGCCTGCCCCAAGGATGGCTAGAAACAAGTCGTACTGCACCCCAGTGAGGATGTGCTCATGTTATCACACCAGCTGCATGGGACTGAAAGGCCAGGGAAAACCAGGTGCACAGGAAAGCCCTGCACGAACGATATGCTGTTCATCGGTGGTTATCTACTCAGAGTACCATGTTGGTCAGGATGGTGCTATTATGGCTTTGCTATTGCTCCATGCTTGTGGTGTTCTCCAGGCACCTGCACTCAGGAGCCAGCTGTGAAGACAAGCAAAGAGGTTAAGCTTCAGCGCAGGCCACCAAAACCACATGAGGCAGCTGGGAGCAAGGCTGGTACATGCAAAATGCATCATCACCGAGGAGCTAAGGATAGCAGTGGCTGCTAAGAATTGGAGTGGAAGGTGGTACACATCTTGGAGATGAAGCCATGCTGTGCTATCTCAAGTAAGAGGACAGAAGACGAAATATTGTCCAACCCTCCCCAGCCCGGACCTGAGTGGTGAGGGAAGGGAATTCAACCAGCTTTTAAAATCTCTAGAAGATATCATAGCAGCTTACATTCAAGTTGTCAGTCAGGCAGATGCACTCTTCAAATGCCCGTGATTAACCCTCTTCCCCAATTAGCAGGAGAAGAATCACAGCTCGTGCAAAGTGGCTATGGAGACGCCCATTAATTTCCATGGACTTGAATGTAAATAGTAATGAAAAGCTCCCGCTAACTTTGTGGGAACTTTGAATGCGCATATGTCCTTGTGTGCCTTTGCCATCTGGAGAGATGCAAGGTCCCTCTTCCCGTCCCTGAGACAAAAGTGATCGGCTTCAGAACCACCATCCTCAGCAGATCCCAACTGCCTGCTCCTTGACAAGGTGCTTGTCATCTTGGGAGGACTCTTTTTTTTAAACTTGGCAGAAGAAGTGGAAGGCAAGGAACATCTTTGTATTCACAAAGTAGTTGGAAACAGCAGCAACATCTCTTGCTCCCAAGAAACTCATTGCCCCTTGGTGATACCCTGCCCCGTCTGGAAATGAGCACAGGGGGATGAAGGCTATTGTGGGCTCTGATCTGGGCATAGGTAAAAGAGAAATCACAAGGAAAAAAAAAGAGAAGAAAAGCTCTGCAAATAAACAGTCAGCATAAACAAAGCCTATCAGCCCAGGCAAGAGGCCGAAGCATGACTGCACTAAACAAATCATGGTGGAATCAGCAATTGGCAAATTAATTGGCTTTGTTACAACTGATGGAAAATTTCTAATGCTGTCCATGTTCACTTTCGAAACACTACTCAGATATTTAATTGGCTCAGTGTTCATGTAGCTGATTGCTCTTTTTTTTCCTTTTGTAGTGTATCACGCCTGTATCTACAGACAGAAACTTTCAGGTGTGCTTCCCTGGCTCTGTCCACTGGCCATGAGATGGGAGATGAAGCTTTGCACAAAACTAAGCAATGCAGCAGAAATATGGAAACAGGTCTAACCTGGGAAGTTGAATTATTTCAACTTCTGTGTTTCCCCAATTCTTCATGAGTTCAACTCACTACCAAATACAGCTAAAATACTGCGAGGTAAAGGCAGGGATGAAAATTGCATTGTGTGGTGTCACCAAAGGGTTGTTTCAGTCCTTCAGTCACTGTGCAGGTAAAATGCATTCTCACAAACAAATGCTCATGTGAGTACCCTCTGGTATATTTCTCAAACTATTAGATAAAAATTTAATAATGGCTGAGTGTCTGCAATCAGGAAACACTTCTCCTTCAGCTTTGTAGACTCTTTGGCCAAAGCATTCTCATCCTTTGATTTAAGCTCTCTTCCAGAAAACCAACTCTCCCCCATATCTCAGGCCAGCACGGTCAGAGAAATTTCAGCGAGAGGCTTCAAAGCCTTTCCCCAGCATTTTTTTAAAAGCCCCACAAAATCATTAATCTGTAGAGAGTAGCCAGGTCCTTGAGGTATATGAAATTGGTGAATGGTGCTTGGCTTGGTGTTGAAACACACATTCGGCTTTTTTTTTGCCTCCACTCCCTAGGTCTAGTCTTAGCCCTTTGATCTGCCTTTTGGAGGACATCCAGGTCTAGGAGCAGAAAGCTCTGTCCTTAGCCAGGAGATGGTTCCATAGGGCAGACAAGGCTGTAGAGGAAGGAGGCTATTGCCCACTTCCCTCCTCTGCTCCTCTAGTCTGTTGAGAGCTGTATGACCACAGGATGCCTTAATTGGAAACGTCATGGTGGCAGTAGCTCTGCAGCCGCGTGGAGGGATGGCTCCTCAATTATCAGGGAGTCATTTTCAAGTACGCCTTCTCCCTGGAAGCAGCAGGAAGATTTCTGAAACCGCCTGGTTGATTCATTCATCAGCTGATTTCACTGGGATACAATCCATTTAGATTTACAGCTCGTTTCCAAGGAGGAGGGAGCCCGGAGAGGCTCATCTGTCATATCCTCCATCATTGCAAATCAAAGGCAGCTCCACGCTGGGAGACTCCCGACGCCAAAGGGAGAGGGTGTTTGGCAGCATGGCTCCCACAGATTTCTGGAGCTGCTAGACATCAACCCCCTTGTTTTTCCTGAAATAACCCCCGCACCTCTCTGTGAAATGGTCTGGCGTTTGATGGCAAAGGACACACTGGAGGACTTGAAGGGACATTGCAGCCCTTCAACAGCCAGCATTGCAGGGCTGGACCTCAGCATTGTCCCTCAAAGTCTGCAGTAAGGCTGGCCAGCATGGTCATCTGTAACACAGCAAAGCAATTTGGGAACTCCACAGGTTCCGGACTTGGGGACCAGAAGAATCGCTTCAGGATTAAGCCCCTGCTACAGGGTTTTTAGAACCCGTCGAGAAACACAGGGTTGGGGAATGGGATTATTTTAAACATGCAGTCACCTTTCCACCCAAAACCAAATGGCTAATTATGAGTGACCCAGTGCCACAGTTAGCTTTTGCAGGGAGTTACAGTATTGCCCTCCAGACACAACCACAGGACCTAGTGAGTCCTACAGAGCTTCAGAAGACTAAAACTCAGGTACCTTTAAAGCAGATTTGAGACCAGAAGGTGACGAATAGGCAAGTTCAACACAGGGGAGGTCGGCTCTTCCCTTCTCCATGCCAAACACTGCCTACAGAAAATCCCAGTAGAAAGAGCCGACAGGCTATGGCCAGTGATAAAAATGGAAGGAAAACACAGGCAGCCTCCTAGTATTTGTTTCATCTACCAAGCTGAATATTTTCCCTTGCAGTTACCACTTCTGAGTGCTTGTCTCTGCCAGAGAAGAGCTGACAGCACCACAAAAAGCCAACAAGGAGATGCCCATTCCCTTCATTTGAGCTTGATGCAAACCTTTGATTCACATACCATATGAGCCTGCCTACAAATTGGTAAAGTTTCCCAGTGGAGACGCAATGGAATCACAGGATGGGATCAAGGTCTGATCCCAGCAGCAGCAGACTGTGGCTACAACCAAATCATCTCACTTAGTGGTTTTTTTCTGCTCTTTGAAACTGGCATAGCATCCTGCCCTGCTTTGTGAGATGCTGAGATTTATGCACAAAAAGGATGATATAAAAACTAAGTATTGTCACATAAAGCAACATAAAGCTATAGAAAGAAGCCAAGGTAATGTGGGTGCCATTAAAATTCTGACACTGAGTGCTAGAAGTGGCTTAAATTTGCTGTGGTACTGCTGCTGTTCCCTTTTATTAAGCATGGGGAAATATTGCCTTGCAGATAAACATCATGATGTGGTAAATGTCCAGAATTTAATGGAGTCCATTATAATTGATGAAAATGTACCTTTCATTAGTTTATGAATGCCTTATTCATATATTATTTTTTTAAAAATCCAGAAAGAATGTTTTCCCTAAGTAAGTGCCAAGTAAGAGGGTAAACAACTTCTGCTAATACACCTTCATCTCTTCCCCAAGACTGTCTCTCCTGCCGAGGAAAGGCTCTTGTTGCATATCCACCAGCCTTCTCCACAGTCCTCTTGCAAACCTCTCCCAGTGTGATGCACACAACCCCAATAACAGCTGGCCACAGCTGTGTGTGTCGATAGGCACCAGGAAGCCTTTCCCCATTGCTGCCTGCCTGCCTCTGCCAACCCTTCAACTCCCGTCTTCACCTTTTAATGTCATACAGTCTTTGGGCCAAGAACAATAGTATATTTGCTTTATGATGCTCCAACCGCAGCAGGGATTTTTATGGACTACCACAATATCATCTTCTTAACTGTGGACACGCTGCTGATTAAAGGGGTCACATTGGCAGCAAGGGAATCTATAATGTCTTTATTTGTTCACAGGAGGGATACACCAGGAGTTCAAGTTTCTCTCTCCAGCCTCAGCCTCTCAGTGCTTTGATCCTGACCACCTTTGAGAATAAAAGGGGAATTTAGTTCTTAAATGTGATTCGGTCACTGGTGTCTCGGTTAACACCATCCATAAAAGGACTGGTTTCTTTGTTACACAGGACAAAAAACCACAGAGGTGAAAAAGGGGGAGCAAAAAAAAAAAAAAAAAAAAAAAAAAGTATCTTTTTAGCTAAAAAGGGCCAATCATTAACCGTGTAAATAAATGAGTGGCTATTGAGTTTTAATAACACAATCCATTCTGTTGCTCATTCATGAAGAGGGGTGAAGAGAAAAAGTTTTGAGGCTTTGAAAGATTTTTTTTTTCTTTAAATTAGAGAAATACACATTGTGGTATTTCAGTGCCATGAACACCTGCTGACAGTATGACTGCAAAACAGGACATTCTTGAGGCTGCAAGAAAATGGGCACAAAAAAAGAGAATCCTGTTATCAGGTAAAATATCTGAAGACTGTGGTTGAGTGTGTGTTTTTTTCTCTGACTTTTAAAAACATCACATCCTCAAATTCAAACAAGCAGATGGCTGCCAGAAACACTCTGAAACCAGCAAGCTGCTCGCATTGGACACATCGTTTTGGTGTCTTGGCCTCTTGACTCTCACATTGATTTTTATTTCATTTGATTCTGATCCAAGGCAACTGGAGAGAATTTTAAAGTCACCAATGACCTCTGAACTTCAGTTATGGCATTTTGGTGCATTTTATCTAAATGAGGAGATAAAGGCAGAAATGGCCATTCACTCACCATCCAATGAAAAAAAATATATATAATGACATCATTTGTGGTTTCGGTTGAAGCAGCTGAAGTAAGCTTCTGAGGCTGCACGGAGAAAAGGTGATACTGCTGGAGGGAAAAATGTTTTGAAGAACGTGCAACCATGGTACCACCTCCTTTTGTTGATAGTACACAATCACAGCTGATGACAACATCGGCTCTAACTCCATGTTCTTGCACAGTAGCAACCTTGAGCTGTAAGTCATACCTGCTCTGGGCTGAGTATTTTGTTTCTTCCCTCTGAAAGTGTGAAGAAATGTAATCTTTGGTGTGAAGTCAGGTCTTAGGAAAGAGCGGTAGATACAGAACCTTGCATTGCACCCCCCCTGCAACTCAGACTGCTGTGAGCACATCAAACCTGACCTTGCTTCCTCCCTGTGAAAGATAGTAAGTGTCTCTTGTTCCTCACATAGACTTCCCAAGATATTTTCTTGAACTTCATCTCCCAGGTGCTAAATGGTTTGCCATGCAGGAGATAAGCTGAAGCTTTCAAATGAAGGATGAGGCTGATGAATTTGTTCCTTGGGAGAAAATCTCCTTTGACGATGTGGGTAAAGGTCACCTGCAACACAGAACTAAGCTGGTAACATCATCCAAAAAACCTCAAAGGTGGACACCCTGCGGCACACATGCCTCCTGCTGAGGGAAGGACCCTGGCCACCATAGTCATGTTCCTCCATATGCTGTGGGAAGTTTCTTAGACCCTGTGGGACAGCTAAGTGTGTGACCATGTTAGCAGAGTCACTCAAGTTTCAGGTGGCTCCATGTCAGGAGCCACATGGGCTGGAGTGCCACTCCTCCTTCTGCAACACAGCAAGGAAGGCTCCTATGACAGGACTGACCTAAAGAAAAAGGAGCCTCTGGCTGTCTTCCCAGTGATTTCAGTGGGCTTTGTGCAAGGGGCTCTTTGTTACTACCAGCCTGCTCCATTCATACCTCACCCTTCTGCTCCATACCATCTGTGAGCACAACAGGTCCTGAACACACTGAATCAAAGATGAGGCCACCTTCCTGAGGGGGAAGTTCCTGAGGGGAGCAAGACACTGCAGAAGGTACCATTTCTTCTGATTTCCTTTTCCTGAGACATGTGTAAGGAAACCTGTTTTCCTCCCTCACATCGGTAGGGGCTTTCATGAACTTCTTTCAGCCATCTGAAGCTCCTGTTTTTACCTTTCCATCATCATCCTGTGTTTTCTCCCAGCCATGGTGGTATGGTGGAGTCACTCCCTTCTCCCAGGTGCCTACATCTCCTCACTTATCTTCACTGACGTTATGCACAGCTCGCATGCAGATTACATTCTCCCCAGCACTCTTATTATTGAAGTAGAGCCACTTATTAAAGAAACACTATCATTGATGGTAACATCCTATAGTGCAGCTGCTGCCCAATTACAAGAGACCAGAACAATAGTATTTCTATATGAAGAGTACTGTCCCAACTAATTTTGGTGGCACATAGATAAAATACTGATTTAATTTATCTGGATCTAGTAAAATCTGAAAAGAGGTAATAGGAAATTGTGCTTATATCCTAGTTAATGAAATTCTGGGCTGCTTCTGGGAAGACTGACAATTGTAAAAACATTCTGCCAAACTTTCATTCACAGATTCATTGCGAAACCATTAAAGATACGGCTGAGACCGCCAAACTCGCAGAGGTGTGTGTGAAGGCACACGTAGGAATGGGGAGCACTGCGTTTTCTTCCTCCCAAGGCAACCTGGCAGCCTGCAGGACACAGGAGAGCAAAGAACAGATGCTCTTGACACTGTCAGTGCACCTCGGTGTTGCAGGGCTTTTTTCCTCCTGACCAATAACTTGAGCCTGAAGTCACCTCCGTCAGCAAACCACATGAGCCTTCATTAAAGACACTGCTCACGATGCTTGGAGGAGGCTGCCAGACGTCTCAAGCCATCCATCTGCAGCCCATCTCGCTCCTCCCATGAAGAAGGGACAGGGGACACTGATTAGTTTGGCCAGCCAAGCTGCTGCACTGCATCTTTAGAGGAAGATAGCAGAGCTGACGCAGCTTGATTTTACCAGCGCACTTTGCAACTCGTTTGCTGCACCCAGAAACCACAGAGGGATGAAATGAAACTATATGCACCGTATCTGCAGGTTGCGTGTGCACTGATACCCTTGTGTTTATGTTCGTGCTCATTATTATACACAGAAGGAGGGTGTGCAGAAAACGTTGGTTCCTTGGGGGATAGCACGCCATAGCAATTTTCAAGCCGGTTGCTCTGCAAGTAAATAAAGGGTTCTAGCAAGTAATGCCTGCAAAGTTTGATGCCTTGATTTCTGCTGTGTAGATCAATATTAACAGTAATACTGTATTTCTAGGGTATACTCAACTGACAGAACTATTGATTATTTGGTATGTAGCAGTGCATTGATACTTGAGAGCAAACTGGGACACTGAAACAATAAATGTGCAGTTGTTAACAAGCAACACGGGGCATTGAGTTTCAGTGACACAACTGGGATATCACGTCCTTTGTCTAAAATGGAACATCTTTAATACGTCAGAAATATAAATTACTTATCTGACTTAGGGAAACACCTGGGGAAAACACCTTCTTCACTGAAACCTACAGATTAAGGTCATGCTTCCAAACGTACTAAATTATATCAATAATTTGTCGCCACTATGACCAAATACTTGAGGTATTCTTAAAGGGAAAATGTTTTGTTTGATGTGTTTAAATATATAGATTATACCAGAGCACCTTGTGTATGAACAGATTTCAGTGAAAGAAAAGCTAACGAAACATTACCTCATGAAGTTCAACAGGGCCAAGTGCAAGGTCCTACACCTGGGTCAGGGCGATCCCAAGCACAAACCCAGGCTGGGCAGGGAATGGCTGGAGAGCAGCCCTGAGGAGAAGGACCTGGGTGTGCTGATTGACCAGAAGCTCAACATGAGCCAGCAATGTGCGATCGCAGCCCAGAAGGCCAACCACATCCTGGGCTGCATCAGAAGAAGTGTGGCCAACAGGTCAAAGGAGGTGATTCTGTCCCTCTACTCCACTCTCGTGAGCCCCCACCGGGAGTACTGCGTCCAGCTCTGGAGCCCCCCAAAAAAAGAAAGATATGGACCTGCTGGAGCGTGTCCAGAGGCGAGCCATAAGGATGATGCGAGGGCTGAAGCACCTCTCCTATGGGGAAAGGCTGAGAGAGTTGGGGCTGTTCAGCCTGGAGAAGAGAAGGCTCTGGGGAGATCTTATTGCGGCCTTCCAGTCCATGAAGGGGG
>NW_009646933.1:181910-234866 GCF_000708025.1 Charadrius vociferus | reverse complement strand
GGGGGTTGGAACTCGATGATCTTCAAGGTTCTTTCCAACCTAAACCATTCCATGATTCTACGATTACACTTTGGTTGCAATAGTTGAGCTAGTTTTTTTTTTTTTTCATCTAGGTTTTTGATTCAATGGGAAAATGTAGGTATGTATATATATATATTTGGATAGGGTGAACTTGAAATAAACCTTTTTTTATAAAAAAAAAGGTTTACTTATATCCAAAAGACATATTGCTATATCCTTCTATGAGCTATTTTATTATATATAAGTCTACAATTATCTCCTATGGACACATTTAACTATCAAACACCCAACAATTAAAAGGAAATTATACAGAGTACCAGTCTTGTGGCTGGAACCTATTGAAAAAGGAGCCTTCCTATGGTGAGCAAGAAATACTTTCTGTGAAGGAAAATAATTCATGGCACTCGCTGTTGCAGGAAAGAACAACTGAATGGCTTAAAGCTTTTTTAATATGAGCTCAGAGAGGCAGGGGAAGTGACTAGCAAATACGCAGGAAATGCATCTGACCTATACATAGACTTTTCCTGGGATAATATAGCCTTTTCTCTACTATCATTGTGTTTAGCTATGTAGGCTTAGCTGCCTTAGCGGCCATCTACAATTTGGAGAGGTCAGAACCAAGGGAGGCTGAATCAGACTCTGATGGTGGCTCCTTTCTTTCTCCCACTGCTGACAAATGAGTTTAGGATCATGGAGTCCAGTTTCTCAGTTGGGCCTGAGCCTTTTCAACCAGTATTAAATTAAATGTGCCCAGAAATATTCCCAGGCATTGAGGCCAACTGGCACAGAATGGTCTGTATCTCTCCTCTCAACCATGTCTTTGCTTCCCTAACACAGCAGCTAAATGCAAGCAGATCACTGGGATGAACCCTGATCCGTGCTTAGGAATGATTTAGGAGTCTGGTAGTTGTCGTGGACCAAACGCGTGCCAAGGACTGGTCTAGTAGTTTGAGTATACCCAGTCACACTCGGGTGCTGAGCTACATTCCCAGACACTGCTTAACTTGCTTAAGACAGATGCAGCCTAAGAAATTGGTATGACACATGTCCTTCTTCCTCATTTCCTGTGCAAGATTACCTCTTTCCCGTGAGGAGAAGGGAGGTGTATGGCTCTAAGTTTGGTTATAATGATAGTCTTTTGCTGATTCACTGTATCACTTTTATGCAGTGTGAAAGTGGATAATACTGTTGTCTTCAATCTAACAATAATTGCAAGGAACCAGACGTTATGTGTTTAAAATGACAAAGATGTTATACACGGGCAGCTTGACTTCATAAACTAACCACTGTCCTCTTTTTCCCATCCCACACCACTGTCATCTGCCTGACACTACATCTTCAACATTTGCAACTTCAAATTGCATACCCACAAAAGAACATCCCACCTCAACCTGTTGCCATATACTCTAACCATGCTACTTTGGAGTACCATAAGAAGTCTCATAGGAACTTCTGTGCTGAGCTGACCAAAGCTGTTTTCATGGGTGCCTCTGAGCTACAAGAAGCTGAATGCAAGCTCTTTACTTTGAGAAGAATCTCTCTACTTTGAGAAGAATGTCAGGGACATTCTGGCAGAAGGCATAGAAGCACTAACTCAATCACACACCAAGAGGGATGGTGTCACCCAAGCCCAGGCACCCTCCTACAACCCACAGGGACCCAAGAGCTACAAGGCAGCAGAAGGCGGCAGAGGAAATCTTTTGTACCTACACCGTCTTCACCACACACACCACAAAGCTTTCTCAGTGGAAAGGTTTCAAAGCTGTTGTGAAAAGCTCTTACTCTCAGATGGGAGACATTCAGAGGAACCCATCCCTTTGAATGGTTTTGCTGTCATCCATGGGCATCACCCATGCAGCAACTGGCTCATGGTTTGCAGATGGAGCTTGGGAAGGACCACCTTACCATAGTGAGCTGGCTGTATTTTGGCAATGGCACTGTCTCAGTGAACAGACAGCACCAAGGCTGCTATCCACCCTTTGCAGTGCCTGTTTTTCCCAAAGAAAAGGTCGTGGAGACTTGTATCAGGCAGCTGGTGCCTTGTCCCAGCTTCTATTTGGACACTTCTGTGGCCCTGGCAGCTGCAGCTAAAAGCACCATGTGGGCTCACAACCTCAATGTTTCACGGCGGCTCCCTGACTCAGGAGCTATAATGCCAGGAGGATGGCGGATGACTTCATGCCAGCAGAGTCTAATACCTCATGATCCTATGATCTAGTGCAAAAGGCAGGAGGAGTGGGAAGCCCAGCAGGCACCTGATTGAAGAGGCTGGGGGAGATAAGAGAAGACAGTGTCCTGCTGTGCATTTCCTCCACCTCCATAACCTTCTCATTTTCAAAGAGTTTCCATAGGGCTGTGGCAGCTATTGTTCTCCAGACGTGGTACATCAGCAGCCCCACTACACTGACAGCAGTTTGGGATCTGCACACCACCAGCCCTTCTCCCTCTTCCCATTGGGAAAATGAGCAGCTCATTTGGCTTGAAGAGGAGCAAAACACATGCAAGTCAGATACCCCTGTGTTAATGTGTACAGGGCTATAATATGTACTCCACAACCTGCATGGGCTGCCTGGGCATGTGCTCACGCTCAGACAAACCCAAATTGCATTCACATCGGACTTGACAAACATGTGTCCTTCCTTCCTTCCAAAAGTGGCCCCAGCAGCCAGATCAAACTGGCGCAACCATTACTGATGTGCAGAGACAGCAATTAATAAGAGTTCCTTTAAGCCCAGTTAGCAAGGAGGCTGAAGATTCATATTGGCCATGAAGATAAAAAGGAGGTTAATTTACACCCACAGCAAAGTTTAAGCAGTCATCCTGCACAGACAGGTAGGTAAGATCAACGTAAACATTGTTCTTGCTTCGATTTGGCTCCATAAAAAGAGCAATACTATGAGGGGTGTGCATTTTTTAAAACCTGCATTTTTTTCCTAAAAAGGTTTGAAATAGGTTTAAGCATCACTGTTATTATCTCAAAAATGACACAAGGCATTTCCATGTGAATAGTTCCCTTCACAGCCAGATATCCATATTCCTGATATGCGTACTCTCGATTTGAGGACTGCAGCTCCCCTGCTGTCCAAGGACTCAGGGTCCATTTTGTGTAGCTCTTTCTGCCAAAATGAGGTTATTAGAGATGGGAAATATTGCAAGGTCACCCACAGCCTTGGTAGAAACAGGAGGGTAGGAGAATATTAGGGAGAAAACGTAAGCTGTAATATCCAACTGCAGTTGGCAAACTGGAACGTGTTTGGATTGCCTGTACCAGTATTTCATTCCCCTGTTTTCCAATTATTGTCCTGGCCCTAGTGATTAACCACCTGAATATACCAAAGAAGGATATTCACAGGAAGGATCTCATGATAAAAAGGCTATTCCTGGCCCTCTTTCCATCACATCATAATCTGTCCACTAATATGGCTTGAGATCTCAGCTGATCAAAAGGTCATAAGATGCTACCGCTAAGTATCACTCTATCTCCGTTCAGCCAAAGGCATTTTTACTCCATGCAGCAGGAAGAGGAATGCAATAGCAAAGCCTTCAGATCTGTTTGTATAATAGATGTAGTTTTTGCTATGTGGCATTTATCTTCCTTCAGGGTGTGACACCTGATAAATAAATCTCTAGTTCCCAGTGAATTTAAACAAAACAAAAGCAAGTCATATCTCTGCACACTGTAAATATGTAACTGCATAGAATGTAAGGGCTCCCACTGTCCCACCATTTCCTTTGCTACAAAAGTGCTGACCATCTTCAAATTCTGCCAAAACCAAGGGACCCAAATCTTTGAGAACAATGCAAAAAGCATGCTGATAACATAGGAGGGACTGAAAGATAGATCACTCATTTAGACTAATGAAGTGATAAAAATTACTTCTTTTTTTTTTTTTTTTCTGTTAGGAAAAAGCAAAAACCAAAGAAAGGGGGCTTATCAGCATATCAATAGAAATAGTGGGGTGAAAATGGGGAGAAATCTAGTAAATGGGCTGATGTGTTTCCCAGTGAATAACACTAGGATGGAAAATTTTCAAGCATCCTGGGATGAATAAAACACCGAACCACATCCTACCCAACACCACCACATTGGCCAGTTGGTCACGGCTGTACTGCAGGGTACCAGTGGGAGTGGGTCCATCGGTCCTGCATTGTGCCCATGCCTGGATGCCAGTCGTCACCTCCAGCACTGACCGCAGCCGCTTCTCCATCCATCCTGCAGCCAAGCAGCTCCACATGGACAGAGCCGCAGACGGCTGCCCAAAACCGCAGGGACAGAAGGTACCACTGCCAACAACCACCTGCCACCTGAAGCCCTCGTCTAGCGGGTCTGCAGGGCTAGTTTCTATCAGCATTACCACTGGAAAAAGCACCGTTCTGCATCTCTCGCATACCTGAAGTGTTGTCACAACCGAATTAAACCCCTCAGCACTTCCCAGTCTAACCACCCGCTCCCTAGCTCTCCAGATGCAGAGCTCTGCAGCAGGGTAAACAGACAGTTTCTTTAACTGCAACTGGCAGTCATTTTGCTCCTCTCTGTGCTTTCAAAGCTGAGAGCCATCAAAGATTAGCAGAAAAAATCATGACTATTTTTCCCTAAGAAGCGGCAGTGGTAATAGGCTTCAGGAAAAATCCTCCTAAATGCAAGTGATAAGCGTAGACTGTGTGAAGGCTGACAGGTCTGATTATAATTATCACTGCGAGGGGACTGGCACTAACCTCCCTTCTGGAAGGCAATGACAATTCCTGGAAGGGAACATGCAAGTGAATTATCATAAACAAAATCATTGCAAGTGGAACTGTCTTTCACTGGGAAACTAAATAAGGCCCTGATCTGGGGGGAAAAAAACCCAAAACCTTGAGCAGTTCATCCCTGCAGAAAGTGGAACTCAATCATACTACAATCAGCTTAAGTTTTGCTGACTTCAGCATGATGGGAGTAGAAGAATGAAGCGGGACACTTGAAACACAGGTTGGAGTCATGCACATAAGAGGTGTCTGGAAAAAAAGGATATCTTTTGAAACCATACGTAAAGATCACGCTTTGCAACATAACATGGAGAGTGCCAGTGAGTGTGTTAGTTCAGACTGAGCTAAATATTCAAAACCAAGACAAAACTCAGGCAGCCTTGTATCCCCTTCCTCACATCCTAGCAGTAAGGAAGCCAAACAGAACCAACACAGAGATCCTCAAATTGCAGCTATACATTGACCGAAATACCAAGACATTAGCTTTTTCAGCAGAGTTTTGAGGTAGATATGGTAGGTAGTATTCCTTCAAGATCATCCTGCCCTAACTCTCTTTGTGATTTCTCTGACAGCATTACATTTTTCTTTGGCTGCAGGTTGTTTGGCATTTCTCATTCTATTTCCATTGGAAACTCAGCAATAGAGAAACTTGGGCAATCTGGGATAAGAGCAGCAGTACAGTAGCTTTTTATTTCCGAACAAAGGGAAAAAGATATTATCTTCTTAATAGTGGGCTATAACCACAGAGGAGATGAAGAGGAGAGCCTCAGAGTCAAAGGCAGTTCTAGGAGTTTCATTCTCATTATATCTCAATGGAGTGAAGCAAATAAATTGCGCAAGGAGACATATGGAAGCTCACTACGCAAATGGCCTATTTAAGGCTCTTACTTCCTAATTAGGTCCTGGTGTCAGGAGGCTGGTAACAATTATTCACACATAGATCATTTGGATACAATACAAATTGTTCTAAAACCCAAACCATCATAATGGCATGCATTAAAAGGAAGCTCCATTTAGCTTGATCTTTTTAGACTTTTTCGCTTAGCACTTGGAATACCAGTTTTTGTGCTGTGCACATCCTAAATTTCATGTCTAACACCACAATAAGGGGTTCAGAAGGGGAAAAGGAAGAAACAAAAACCTTCACAGTGATAACCTCTTGTTCTTACCTTGTTCACAGATTTCGTCACTGGACTCTGCACAGGGAACCCACACTCTCTTCCCAAATTCTTCATCTGACTCTGTGGCATTTCCCAGAGCAAAAAGAAAAGAAAGAACCTTGATTGTGGGAATGACTGTGCAGAAAATGGTCACAAGCATCCAAAGTTTCACTCTACCCTTTTCCATTTCATTACATCTTTCTACATGCCCTCCACCACCTGCCAGGTGGAGCCCTCTGATCACCCAATGCTGGGGTTCACACTCAGCCCCGCTTCGTTTTGGAAGGTCCCCCAAGCTTATCCTTAACCCACACAGAAGCATCGGTTTCTCCTCCCACTTAACCCTGGTAAGTATATCAGCATCACAGGGCCATCTCGGCTTTTCCCAGCAGCCACAGGGCATGCATTGAGCCGTGATGGCAGGGAGTGTAGCCGTGGATTCCATGGATTTCCAACCCGTGTTGGAAAGGCTTGGGAAGAGCAGGAAGGTGTCACAGGATGACAAACTGCCTGCTTTGTTTAGGAGTTGAAGTAGGGAGCCAAAGCCAAGCATTACCACATTGCAAAAACACTTAAAACAGGGTAAGTGCCTGTGATTCTACATCATGACTGCAGCAAACCCACTCTACCCTGTGCTTCTGGATTTCTGGCATGAAAATGAGATCTTCCCCTTCCCTTCTTCCCCTCCTGCCTCCTGTCCCCTCTTTGTCCACCTCTTGAGCCCTTCACACAAAGGTGAAATATTTTACATTTTCATCTGTGGTGATGCAGATCAGAGAGTGTTTGCGTTGCTTTGCTTTTCCCCGATTTTGCCCAAGGCATCCTTTTAAGCAGCAGCCTGTGCAAAGATAATAGGTGGCACGATTCTCTGTAACTGGAATCAGCAACAAATCAGCCATCTGCCACTCCAGGGGTCTGAGATTAACCCAGCTACTGGACCGTGACTGCAAAGCATTTGCACATTTAGATTACAGAAATGTGAGGTTACCGGTCCAAAAAAAAAAAAAAAAAAAAAAAAAAAAGACTGGGAGTGGGGAAGGTGTGGGGAGAAGGGGTGAAAGATAGCCTTGGAAGAGTCCTCTGGATTAACTCTTCTAGACACAAGTTATCTCCTAACAACTCCAAGCAGACAACGTTTCTCATTATAAAGTGTTAAAAGGATGAAGGATTTGAAGGAAGCAACTTGAGATTCATGAGACATCATGTTTCAGGGAAATACATGCACAGACACTTCTTTGATACAGGGAGAAATTAAGACAAAGACATTCAGCTGCATTGTCAATGCCTTGCAATGCTCCTCGGGAAGTATGACCAAGGTGCCCAGATGGCTTACTTGAACCATTTGGACAGTGCAAGAGTAACGTTTTTCCCCCAAGATGGACAAGCTCCCTTACTCCTGAGCATTGTCAAGACATTGAGGAAAGAGATCTATGTTCTCAAGAGATTGAGAAAGAGATCTGTGTTCTGAAATATAAAGATTTAGGGAGGTCTCTTCACTTACTGTCCTCAGTTTACCTTCCTGAATAACAAACACCACATTGTTACTTTGCACACATAGATGCTGTTGGTCCACGTTAATATTTGACTGTACCTTTGGGATCCTCTTTATAAACCTGTTGGGAGTTGTTATTTGGTAACTGAAGTATTAAGAGGTTTAAATGTGTAGCAAGCTAGCTCCAAATCTAAAAGTGTGAGCCATGCTCTGTGCAGGTGCATGGCAGGTTAGGACAGCCACCAGGGTCTCCTCTGCTCACTTTGATGTGGGGTTTAATTCTCAATCCTGGCATTTGCTTTTGTAGGTTAGCATCCCATGGTCAAGGATCTCAGGTTAAAAAGAGAATGCTGTGGCCAGAGAAAGAGGTGCAGCTGCAGCCAAAACTATGAGCAAGGACTTCTGGGAAATTCAGGCAAGGTCTGTATGGTGTGTGTCCTTGGTGGGGACGGTAGCTTAAATACATAACTCATCTCATTAAGTTCAAAGAGGCAACTGAAAAGCAAACAGCAAGCACATGTGTGCATACAAACCCACATATTTTTATGCATATACTTTATTCATGAATCACAGAATGCCAGGTTGGAAGGCACCTCAAGGATCATCTTGTCCAACCCTTCTTGGCAAAATCACAGTCTAGAGAAGATGGCCCAGCACCCTGTCGTGATGAATCTTAACAGGGTCCAATGTTGGGGAATCCACCACTTCCCCGGGGAGATTATTCCAATGTCTGATTGGAATATGGTAGGAAGAAAAGACAGGATCAAGTGGAAGGTACAATGGCACACAGCCTACTCCAAGTTACTTGGCCAACACTTTTGTTGACATTTGCTATGGTTTCTTCACTCTCCTCAAGGTTTCCTGGGCCAAGAAGTACACACCCCTCACTTGCAACAAATAAAAAAGAGAAAGTAGAGACTACAGCACCTCCTCTGTGCAAGCCCAAGTTGAACTGTGACAACTACAGGGTTCAAGGCACAGCTGAGAAGAGGAAGAACAAGGGATCAGTCACTGCAGACATCCTACTCCATACAAAACCTGCTAGCGTCACCTCAGAAAAGGGTGCAAATCCTATCAGTGTTAATTTGAGACTGAGCTTTTGATCCTCCACAGAGGAAAGACCATTGATCTGCAAGGAGCTGTGAGAAGAAGAGGGTGAGGAGAGCAGGCTGGATAACACCTTTAAGTCTCCCTAAATTCCTCAGCATTTATCACAGTATTTCCAAGAAGCATTGCTTCAGCAGAATTAGGTGCTCCAAAACCAGGTCTACGTGTCTGAAACCAAAGGTGAGATTTGAAGAGGTTTGGATATGTACTAGGGCTGTACTATGTACAGTTTTCAGGTGAGAGAGAGGCCACGGGGATCATCCCATGCCTGAGACTACAAACTGGGCCAAGCTAACAACCCAACAACCCACAAGCTTCTGAGATGCAGCAAGTTAATAAGCCTCTGCCTGTGCTATAGAAAGGTCTCCTTGAGCTTGACCTGCTGGCTGTGTGAGTGCTAAAACTGCTGTTAAAACAGGATCTGGACCGTTTTCAAACCCGAAGGCAGGGGTTTTCTCTTTCTCCAGTCTCCAATTTCTGTAAAGCCAACCTAAAACTTCAGATCCAAATACCAGCGTGATCCAGAAAGGAGCATGTGTGCAGTGGGGGGAATATCTTTGCATTCAGCTTCAACTATTGAACTACTACAAGAATGCTTGTGCTGGCAATAATTTTTTAAAAAGTTTAAAAAAAAAACCCCAACCAAACAAAAAAAACCCAAAAAACAAAACCCCATTAAAAAAATTTAAAAAGGTACTTTTATGTACTTTTTCCTAGCTTGTGAATGGAGGGAAGAGGGGACCAATATAGGGTAAAATCTTTTCTTTCAGACAGAAATCACAGCAAAAGTCCAGCCCATCCCTTGCAAATTAATCAACCTTATGAACTGCTGCCGAAGCTTCAGTCCTATATAATTTTTTGTTGTTGTTTCTTTTCTCCAGGCAGGCTTTGCAGGAAGGGGCTTTTGCAACCAAAGCACCACCACTGCATTAACCAGGCACTCAGCTGAGCCACATCGCTGCTTGGAAGTTGCCTCGTCCTCCGGCAAATGAGAAGCAGAGGGGAACACCGATGCAGGCGATGCTGCACCTTGCAGAGATTTGTGTGTCCTACAAGTAACCTTGCATCAGGATACAGAGACGTGAGAGCAGCCTTATGGGTACAGTGAGAGGAGAAGGACAGTGAGGAGGAGGGGAAGGAGTGGCAACAGGAAAACAATCAGAAAACTCCCTGGGAATCAAGTCTTCTCTTCCTCCCTAGGAAGAAAATTAAAGAAATAAAAATCCCTCCCTAATACAGAGATGGCAGGAGGGGATGAGCACACTCGCTCCATCTCTGCTTATAATCCTTTCCAGTGAGCATTGTAACACACATGGGCTAGAGACTGGCCACGAGCAGAGCATTTCTGCTGGGCACTTCCCACGCTGCACCAGCCCCCGGGGTGCAGGGGGCTGCCCCCCTCCTTGCTCCCTTTCTACCCCAAGTCCCCAGCAAGGGTCCCCTCTTTCTCCCAGAACCCCTAAGTATCACTGAGGAGTGGACGATGGGGGAGCAGAGGGTCACATTTAAAAGGCGAAGGGGAAGCGGAGAGGTGGGAGAACAGCCCTGAGCCCAGACAGCGGCCCTGCGGCCGCAGCCATTCTCATTCCTGGCACGTTTCGCTGCTCTCCAGTGCAGCCCGGCTTCGAAATATTAGTGCGGCGCAGAGTGCCATTTTCAAGTCACTGCAGCTCCTTCTTGGCACCGGTTCAGCTTTTTGTCTTGCCTTCTTCCTCCGGGCACCCAGTGGAGGGAGGAGGAAAGAAAGGCGGAAAAATAAAGCCCCGTCGCTTCGCCGCCGGGGCTGTCAGCCTCCCCAAGGCACCCCGCACCCTCACAGCCCACTCCCCCCCCCCTCCCCCCTCACGCCACCCTTTTTCATCGCTCTGTCCTTTATGCTCCTCTAAATTTTTCCAGCCAAGCGTTACAACCTTCCACCCCCATCCTTTCTCCTCCATCCCCAGCCCTCCCACCTCCTCCCCTCACATCGGCAAACGAAAATCGTGCCATGGTTTCCAATGCACTGGCATCTCCTTGCAGCAGAGAGCCAATGCACCCACAACACGTCCAACGTGAATTGCAGCCCAGATGCAGTGCTCACGGACGCACACGCGTGTGCGCACACGCGTGTCACGGGGCAGGGCACACCCCGTTTGCATCCCTTGGCATTGCTGTAAATACAAACTGCTTGCAAGCTTGAGTTTGGCAAACAAATTCCTCCTCCTGTTTGTGGGGCCAGCATAAAAACAGAGGCGGAATAATGAGGGAGGGAGGGCGTATTTTTTTAAGCAACCCAAACATGGCACTGAGAGCTTCCACCAACAACTTCTCAGCCTGCTGTGCTGGCAACCAGCTGCTGGTTCCAGCCTGGCACCAGCTTTAATTTGTTTTTCTCTCCTCTTAAACGCCCTCCTCCCAAATATTTATTCCCTTTTTTTTTATTTATTTTTATTTTTTTTCTTCACTTTTTCCCTCAGCTTGTCCATAGAGAGGTTCACTCCCACTCGCACCCACAAATCGAAAGCAGCACATGTGGAAGGAGCACCAAAGGGAGCGAAACACGATCTAACACTCAATGGACCAAGAAGGGGGGAAAAAAAACACATATGTACTCACAGCATGTGTACTCTTCTCTGAGGAAGAAGGAGATAGTGAGAGATGCCCTAAAAGCAGGTGACATGACCCTTGTGCATGCCAGAATGTGCAAGCCTCAGCCCCGTCCATGCAGGAGGGAGGAGGCAGGTTTGTTCGGGAGGTAGAGAAGAGATTGAGGTAAAATGCATGTTCTCCATGGAAAGCACCCAAGAGAGCCAACTTTCAGCCAGTGGCGTGACTCCAATTAAACCAGAGTTTGAAACACTGACATCTGCATGACAGAGATAAAGTGGTGTAAAATGCACCTTGCCTGGTGCCTGGAGGAAAGAGATTTGGAGAAAACAATATAATAATGCTGATGCTGGGGATGGCTTGGGAGGGACATGCAGGGAGGAGAGAAGATGCACTGAGGTGGCACGAGTGCATTAAGCTGCAAGCCAGGCTGGAGATTCAGAGCAGGGTACGGCCCCGTAAGCAGCCACTGGTGTCCAGGGTTTTTTTTTGTGAGCCTGGTTGGACTGCTTTGCCCACTGAGACACATCAAGAGTCCTTGGAACCCACGGGAGTTAGAGCGCGGTAAAACAGATGGGCACCCGGTCCCTCTGCTCCCTGTGGCACAGAGTCCCTTGGGAGGCCCAGCAAAAGTGCCGGGAAAAGTCTGGTTTTTGCCGAACACACGCTGGCCACCCCAGGGAATAGGAGAGCAACCAGCTCAAAAGCAGGGTCGCAGAGACAGACCGGGAGACAGACAGACAGACAGCATGCTTGGGGTGGTACAGACAAAACAGCAGTGTCCTGAGCAGCTGCTTAATATGTATCTTGGCAAAATCTCGCCTGGCTGTGGATGAAGCAGAAATCACAGGCTGGAATCATAAACGAGTCAGTTGGTCCGATTTTTGCTTCCCTGGCCTGCACGTATAATGCAGGAGGAAAGCGGAGGGCTGGATGACACCCTCTAGCTGCCAGGAGCCACATGGAGGAGCTGGTCCTTCAGCCACTACCAGCTGCTGCGTGTGGAGCAGCTGATGGGCAGGCACTGAAGTGGACTTAAAATAAGCAGATGCCCTGCTGTGACTGCACTCGTTAAAGGACGTGTGTTTGCATACTTAAACCGAGCCTTGGGCCTGTGCCCTTAGGAGCACCTCTGCCACTGGGACGTGTCCCCTGCACAAGGTCCATGCTGGAGCTTTCTCCAGGCCACCACAGCACGGTTGGGATTGGCTGGGTTGGCCCACCAAATCCCCTCTTTTGAGTTGTGGTTTCACTGTCGCGTGCCCTTTGCATAAGGATGTCACCCAGTGTTGGCAATGGTTTCTCCCAGAGTCTGCTTCCAAAATCAGCCAATGTCTATCCGAATCCTCCCTCCCAGCTGTTTTACACACCCGTTTTATCTCTTCATTATTTGTCAGGCTTAGGATGGGTTTCTGCCCTTCTCTCCAGCCTTTAGTCCCAAGTGCTGGCATTTGGCAAGGCAAACTGGGTCCCTCACATGTGTCCATGGCAAAGCAGACCCTGAAAACCTCAATTGGAGGGCACTGCAGAGAATCATCCCCACCTGGAGCTATCTGTAGCTCACTGAAGTGACTCCCAGATAGAGGAACTTTCAGATCCTTCGAGTCGAAAGGCGCTATAAATAAAAGATATTACAGACTAACAAGTTCTCAGTTGCAAACTGGAGTGGGAAAGAATATTTTAGCATCCTCTTTCTAAGCACATTAACTCTTGGCAGACATGATCATTCAGGTCTTCAGAGCTGCAAACCTCACACAGTACGCAGCACGTTGAGTCTATTCACTCCCTCTCTAGTTTTGACAGCTCTAAAATCCACACTGCCCCAATGCCATATCCTCCCAGTGCAGCAAGCATCCAAATATTGTGTCGTTTTGGGGGTTACGACAGAAAATATACACTCTGCGGTGATATTTCCCTGGAAAAAAACTCAGCCTTCACCACTGTAAGCTCACAATAGACAGTACCTAAAGATTTTCATCAGCTGGCTTCTGATGCTTCCCTTCCCAGGGTGAGCAAGCACTTTGTATCAATCTGGCTTGCTTTAGTGCAGTGACCCAGCGCTGTGCTCCGCTGCTGAAAGTTCAGGTCCCAGCTGCGGGGCTAAACTCTTGCTGACACTGTGCTGATTTCTCCGTCTCTGTCACCCACGCTGCCAGGGACTGGGGGGGAGGGGGATGTTGTTTTTTTTCCAGGCTGGAAAAGAAAGAAAACAACCGTGCAAAACATGGAGAAGATGTGGTAAAGGAGACGGGAGAGGAAAGCGATCCCGATGTGTGAGGTGAGGTTGAAGAGAGGAAATCCTTCGGGCAGCACCAGACACTTCACTGCGTTCTTCTTTTTCTTCACCGAGGAGAAAATCTTGCTCAAGAGGCAATTAAAATGTTACCGGCAAGGAAGAGCTTTCAGGATGCCTCAAAGAACTTGTGTGCGTGCACAAGTGCATGGGGAGAGACGCAGAGGGGGAAATCACTATTAGTGACGGGTGAACTACAAAAGATTGGGTGGTTTGTTTTGGATAAAGATCCCCACATGCAGATGCTTATCTAAAACCCTCAGTCTTCAGAGAAGAGCTCGGAATGTCTTAAGAACAGACCCTTCTTGCACGATTTCCAGTATCTCTGAGAACAGTCGCCCATGCCAAAAATACCACGAAAACAGACTTTTTTTTCTTCTTCTTCTTTTTTTTTCTTTTTTTTTTTTAGGAAAAACAGAGCTGTGATTATATGGAAAACTTTAAAAGAAAAGAAGACTCCCTAAAAATTGTCAGAAAAACAAGCTGGCTTCCCTAAGACAGGACTACAAGCCCTGGTTTCTCCCACTTTAAGCAAACTTCTTATGTGTAAGCTGGCTACTCTTCCCATAGATAACATGGAAGATCATAACATTCCTAGTTCAAATGAGTCTGTTAGCCTTGGGTGGTTATTAGTCAGTAAATACTATTGAATCAATAAACAAAATAAGGACTTAGAAGAGAGTCTTGTTTCCCCACCCAATTTGGAAGCTCATCAGATCTGCAGCAGCCCTAATTTGACAGAGAAGGAAGAAAGAAAACAGTTAGAATGCAATCCAGTGCCCTCCAGTTTTCTTAAATCAGAGTGTAATTAAGGTAAAATAGCCCGGGGATGGTGCTGTTGGGATGAAAGCAGTATATTTTGCTTAAGTCCTCTGGACAAACAGGGATGTTGCAGGGCTGGTTTTGATCTCTGGCTGGATTTACACCAGGATATCTTAAGCAATGTTTCTCAGTGCCTAAGGTAGATCAGAATCAGGCAAGTGTGCTTTTGAGGATGTTGCCAGATATCCTATGTCCCTGGAGTATGCACCTCAGGAAGGTTAAAAGTACATACATTCACACTACATGTAGTAAAGAATGAATGTTTTGCTTTTAAAGACCAGATGATGTTCTTCCTAAATGATTTCTTGTAGCCTTTTTTCCTACCTTTCCTATTATTTATGAATTACTCTAACAATGATCTTCAGCTCATCCAAGGGGTTTGGAGACCAAGACTTGTGTCTTCAGCTGGCACAAATCAGGATAACTCAATTTAAGTCAACAGAAACAAGGGATGAAGTCAGTGGAAAAGCTGTGAGTGAGAACTTTCACTACACAGGCTTCCAAAACAAGGGCACAGCCTTCTAGACAGGACAGTACATACAGACTAAGTATTTTCTCATTGAAGGTGATGGCACTTCTTGTGGATGACCAAGACAGGCACAGGAGGCCCAAGTCCCTATTCGTGTCCGCATGTATGAATCGGGAGCAGCTCCATTGCCCGTCACATGCTGTGCTCTTTGGAACATCTGGTCACTGCGTCCTGCTAAATGCTGCAGGACGCTGGTCGTTTTTGTGAAAACTTGGCTCTTGTGCAGCTTCTTAGTTTAGATGGTGGGAGGGAGGATAGGCTTAACTTTTGGCTTGAAAGAAAGAAAGCAAAAAATCTGGACCCTTTCAAGAGTGCTGAACAGTTGAGAAATCTGGCCCTGAGCTTTTTTGAAAAAGTGACCCAATCAATCTAGTTATTACACCATTCTCCTGCCTATGACTAACACATGAATTGATATTTACTTGCAGAAAATACTGGCGAGAGGTGGGGGTTCCCATTCACTCGTGCTGTTTACCGCTCCCCGAAGATCACAGGCTTCAGTGATGCTGGAGCAGACTGCTTCACAGGTGCACGGTTTATACGCCAAAACGGGTTGTAAATCAGAGCGGAGGAAGAAAGGGCTGGAACAATGCTTGTTTGTAGAAGCAACCACTGGAAAGGGATGTTGACCATGTTCATCTTACAGGTCTCATCTCCTAAGTCTGTGCTTGCTCACATTGCACTGGGGAGACTGGGTACCAGGTCGGAAATCCAAGGAGTATGCTGATAATTTGCCAGAGATTACACAAGTGGTGAACTTGCCCCTGGTCTCCACTATTGGTTCAAACCCAGGAATTCTCATACCCTTTCGGACAGATGGCTGGTCCTATTACTTCTTATGTTAGATTTCCCATTGAGGCTGAAAGCAAATCCACATGCAAGCTGAAAGTAAACAACCTGCGAATTCAAAAGGCGTTAACTTGAACTGCCAAAGCATTTGCGGCGTATGCTGCAGATGTCAAACAGACAGTTTCCCACAGCCCTGAGCCTAGACACATAACTAAGTTACACAGCAAAACCTTCCACCCAGCCCAAAAATTCATCCTCTGCAAAACTCGCTGGTGTTTTAAGGGCTGGAGCCTCAGCTGGAGTGAATTAATGTAGTCTCTCTGATTTGAATAGAGCTACGCCAATTTATACCAGATGAGGATTTCACCCTTTGGAGGCCAAGTGGGAAATGGCTATCCACTACTTTTTTAAGTGTGGTTTGAGAAAAAAATAAAATGTGTATTTTAAAGAGTGAAAGAGCACTAAGTAAGTTTCTTTCCATTTCTATAATTAATTTTTGAAGAAATCTATTACACAGTTGGGTCCTAAAGAATCAGGCTTTGCAGAAAAATGTGTATAAATAACACAACTTATAAATACAATCAACACAAGTTACCCAACTTATTCCAATCCCTTATACCTTCCAAAATGCCAACAGAAAGTTAACTGGGAAACCGAGCATAACATTGCTGTGGTATTGCAGGAAATTCAGAAAGTGGAAAGGACTGAATAAACCAGTCTGCTTTTTCCTGCCAGCACTGAATGAAAAGGACAAAAAACATGAAGCTAAACCATACAAACAAAAAAAACCCCTACCATATGCTTTGAAATGCTCTGAACATTAGTACCATGGTGTGCTTCTCAGCCGTAAAGATGTGCAAGATTGTTTTTCTGATATATTTCGGTGCAAATTGAACAGCACCACTGATGTCATATTCTGTAAATCACGATTCATTCTGTTTAAAGCAATGTAAGCTCATGGTATACATCCAGGAATGATTACCCAAATTAAGCCTATGATTTATTTTTCAGTATAGGAGGCCCCACTGGCAGACTTGGATGTGCCTTGATTTTCCCCAAAGTAAACTGGAAGATCAATATTACATCAATAGAAATGCATGGAGATTTTTAATATGACAGTAATGGGAAATCAAACTTTAAATTGTTTAACTTGAAGCCACTAGACTGATGCAGCTCATCAGAAAATTCCCCTCCTCTTTCCTTCAGCCATCCTTATTTTCACTTTACAATTCAGTGTAAGCTGGCAATTAGTAATACTTTGTCTGTTTATAGAGCCTTCCATCTGAGGATCTAGAAACACTTTGCAAACACTAATGAATTAAGCTTCTTAACACCCCCTGTGAGACAGATACTACTATCTCATTTGCACAGCTCAGAGAAGAGGTGCAGGTTTGCCGTAGGTCAGAGCCAGCCAGCAGCGGAGCTGGGAAGCCACTCTAGACCCTGAACCTCACCTTCAGCTCAATAAGGCAAGGCTTTCGATGGATGTGGCGATGTGCCTGTTGACTTTGGAAGCTTATAATTATCTCTCAGGACTTCCTGCCCTGCCCTGATGTCTAGCAGGCTGAAAACATGGAGGGTTTTCAGCCCACCCATAGAGAGAACTTAGGTCCCACTTACTGTTGGACAGAAACACCATGAATATGCTATTCAACCTCACCTGAAACAATCTTTCGCAAATCTGATCCTCTGACATTGCAAACAGGAGACAAAAATGGGAATTCAGCTGTCCTTACTAATTTTTTAATAATATCACAAATCCTGGACAAAACAATAAAAAGGTCTGGGAGGATTTTTTTTCCTTTTCTTTGCATCATCAATCGCCCCTGTCTTTTTCTCATATAGGGGAAAGGTAAAATATTCAAGCCTGCTTGCAAGCCATGATGACAAGAGAAACGTAAAGGATTTTTAAAGAAAGCCTAAAGGTTTTGCTTCCAACACTATCAGGAGTGCTTAGATCCTAGGCAAGCCTTAGGACAAGATAGGCATTGATGAGAAAAGTATTTTTTTCCAAAGCACAATCTCCTTGATTTAAGAGCAGCTAATGTCTAGTACCTATTTGAAGCATTTTTCCACGTAGCCCTTCTCCAAATACATGGCAATCAGACAATTTCCATGATGATTCTTCTGTCTAAAAATACACACCTCCCCTGCTTTTCAATTTATCACTGAGCCAGTCAGCCTGTTTATTGTTGAAGTTTTGCCCATTTAATAGTGCACTTAGGAAGCTTAATACAAACTTTGACCAATACATCGCTGTCACAAAAAGAAAAGCCTTAGAAATCATTCTTCTAAGCAGGAGTCAAGAGCAAGAGTCTCTTATTTAGAGATCAGACAATAAGAAACAATGTTATGGAAGCTTTTCTAAACAGACGATAATTTTTATTTTTTTTTTTAAAACACCTCTTTTCTTCTGCAGATTGAAATTGAGGAGAAGAGCAAATAAAATATTTGGGTTTGCTTTCAAAATTTGTTGGTGACCTTAAAGCCCAGGAATGGGGCACTGCAGAAGAGACAGGCATTTGACATACTCAGCGTGTTGACTTGTGAACTATTAGCAGATTGCTGTTTGCCTAAAACTATGTATTTGAAATTCTTTTCTAAAAACTCTTCTTGATCTCTTCCCAACTCATGAACTGTTAAATGTCTGTATGACACGACGATGTTTGTCTCCTGAACAGAGGGACATTACGATCCCTAGAAGCAGGTTTCCAGTGGGAATATTAAAGGCATTATTCAGGAATACTCTCCAGTATTTGCAGCCTCCACAAACATTGCCGCTCACAAACATGTTTGCTGGAATATTTGTCAAGAGCAAACATGACGGGATGGTGGGAGAAAGTGTACAAAGTCTAACCAAGCTTATAAAAACCCGACAGCTAATGAATACTTGTGGAAAAAGACTTACAGTATTTCCTCAACTACGGATGCTAATTAGGAAGGCTATAAAGCTAAAACTCTTTTGCTGCCTATCTCTGTACTCCAGAATTGAAAGCCACTTCCACGGCTTCTTTTATCGTGTTCATCCCTATTACATCTATTGGATCCAGAAGCAGCTTTTTTTAATTTTTTTCTGTATGTATCAAATGGGTGAGGTTGAAAAAACTGGACAGACACCCAGAAACTCATTTCACGTAAGCAGCTTGATGGCTAGCAGTTTTTTACTATCTCTGACCAAAAAAAAAGACCTACAACAGATATGAATGTATATATAGATTGGTCAATATGTAATATTGCCCACTATTGAACCCCACAGTGTTACACAGTACTATGGATCCTCTCTTCAGGCCCCTTTCTTCAGTGACAAAAACAGCTTTTGGATTGGGTCTTCTTCTATAAAAATATCCACTAGGTACCCAAAGAAACACAGCAAGGTCACGTTGTTGCTCATGTTGCTACAGCCCAAAAGCACATGGTCAGGGAAGGGAGGGAATTGCAAGGGAAACCAATGAACATCCTCAAGTCTACACATCTGGGTGCTTGAGGATGGTGAATTATGGATGCCGAGCCAAATCAATGCCATGCAGGTAAGCAGGAGTTTGTGCCTGAGAAAATCAGCTCTTACTGAGTGCAAACACTGCTTAAAAACCAAAGGCATTGAGATCCGGCATTTTAAGTTAACAACAACCAAAGGAAGCATCTGTTATGCACGGCAGCGGGACACAGCATGAGGCTGACATCAACTTGCCCACTGAGAAATCCATGTGGGGACATAGTTTGCTCTTCTTCAGTGAGCTGCATTTTACAAACTCTGGACTAAACTCTGCTCCTAAAGGCAAACTTTAATTCAGTGGGACCACTGTGAACCTCCTCTGCCACACTACTGGTGATAACACAAAACAGGCTAGTCCGCACTCAGGGACAGGGTCAATTTGTACCTGGGCTCCTCACAGTGTTCTTGCAATGTCAAAGCTCACCATAAGCTCTAGTAACTCACAACAGTATATGTTTTCCAGCAAAGCATGATGCTTCCTTTTTTAACTAATACTGAGACCCTTGTTATGTTTTCTGAGTGGGAGTTTACTGAAAATGATCTTTGCTCTGCTGTGCGTGCAGCCAGCTCACATAGCAACACGATAGAGTTGTTCCCTTTCCTTTAAAAGAATGCAAATCCTAGTTCACTGCAAATAGGTTTTTATTTCGCAAATTCTGCCCATTAACTGAATACATCATTCCTTATGTTTCTCTCTCCTGGAAGGTAAGGGAAAGCGATGGACCATCCAGAATTTTTACAGACTGTCCCCTCCGGTCATGCATTGCTAGAGATGGTACTGTATAATGCATGACTTACCTGCAAAGACATTGGAGGAGTAATGAAATAAGCAGATGCTCCGTCAGCAGGCTTTTAAAACATTGGTATTGCAATCTGAGATGCAGTCAGCCATTACATGCATATGCCCTTTATTTATGGAGCTGATAAAGGCTCTGTGTCAGGCGCAGTCAAGCTGCCTTTTTACTTGCTGCCTTTACTCACATTAAAGAAAGTTGCTGTCTGGTTATTTTATTCTCATGCAAGCTCCAGATTTGGGAGGAAAAGCAGAATTTACCTCCTGACTCATCTATTAAAATAGAGGTCTAAAACCCAGACAACTTCATGCAAACAAATCACCAGGGCCTCCCTATAGTGATTCCTCTCCTCTCAACACAGATGATGTCTGAAATAGGTGGATCTCACTGGGGTTACCTATTCCTTTCCATCGGATAGAAAGGGATCCCAGGACAACTAGCCCAGGGGCAGGTGAAAACACCACAAAGGCCCACACCACCAGAGTTGTACAACATTATCATCTGTAATTTCAATTTTGTATACTTCTCTATCATCAGTGTTGTTCTAAGTAATTTCATGCAGCCTGGTCTAGTGGGAGGTGTCCCTGCCCATGGCAGGGACGTTGGAACTCGATGATCTTCAAGGTCCTTTCCAACCTAAACCATTCTATGATTCTATGATTTTCCCCCAAACTCCATTCCAAGCACCAATAGTAGGTAAGAAAACAGGGGGAAGGCTGGCACGGATTAAAGGGAAGGACAGTGTTAACATTAACAGCCACCATACGAGGAACATTTTGCACTATAAATAAAATAGCATTGCTCAGCTGCACGAGGAACAAAGTTCTGAAGTCACCGTGTCTCATGGCTGTGGCTCAGGGGAGGATTTTGGTTCATGCTCAACGCTGTGTTTGATCACTGGTACATCACCCAAAGGTTCACAGCAAAACAGATGATGGGACACAGAAAAGATCTTCTTCCCAACACCGCAAAGGGAACTGCTTCTTGCTGACTGACAGCTCCCCAGCCAGCTTATGTGCATTTAATTACCGAGCCGCAACCCAAATCAAAATGCCCCGTTGCAGCTGGTGTCTCACTTAATCCATTCATAACACGAGCTAATTAGCATTGATGGTTTTGGGCAAGTTTATTCCAAATGTGGTCAAGTCCCAGGCTTTCAGCTTAGTTGCTAGGCCCCATTGAGAATCCTGGGAGAGGCTATGTTTCTGCCCAGAAGGCATTTTCTGGCCCACTGATGGCTTAGGAATAGATTCAGGGGAAGATGCTGTGCTGGGCTGAGATGAACACTGGCATGTAAGCACTGTTGGTAAGCTGCTTTTACTGCTACATCCTACCTCCATGCACAAGGGTTTGTGGCAGAATCAAGATATTTCATAGTTTTCCTCCTGTCTGATCAAATGTCCTGATCAGGGAAAAAAAAAAAAATTAAAAAAAAAAAACCCAAACTTGGAAAGTGGGAGAATTCAAGGAACAATTCTGAAATTTGTGTTATTCTTTATGAGCAGAGCTGAGAAAAGAGGCCAGTTAACAGAGCTTTGCATTTCCTTTTCAACCTATGGGATTAGAAGATGAGAGCAGGTGCTAATGGGAAATTTGCCCATGGCAGAAAATCAGGATCCTAAATCGTCGTCGCTGGAAATCACGAAAACGCCTAGCAATGATCTATAATGGCTGCACTTGGAAATTGGTGATATAAGAAATTGTCACTTGGCAGAAAACCGACTTTCTGCTCCTTCGGCTCACCACAATTTCAGTTTAATTTGTAGCAGGATGCAAGTGTAAATGAACTGACAACAGAGCTATCAGCTATTCTGTTGGTAACACTTGGAGCAATAGTTTCAATTTGACTAGACACAGCTGTCCACTGCATGGAACGACCTTTAGCCCCATCCTTGGTGAAATTCAATTCTCTCCATGTCTGACTCCGTCCACAGGGACTTGAGTAGCGGAGCTGCCAGAATAATCAGCGCATTGCTTAATGACAGGCACTCCAACGAGCAACGCGGTTGTGCATTGTCAGAAACAGAGCCTGCAGCTCTGGGGGAGGCGGGGGGAGCCTCCTTGCTATTCAAAAGGAAATAAAGCGGTTGTATAGGAGCAAACGCGGGTGCGTGCGGCTGCCTTTGCTTGATGAGCGTCACTGATGCGCTCGGCGCTCTGTGCGTGTATGTAAACACAGAGTTTGCTCGTCTGTTTGTCAGCAAATACGCATTTTTATTAGATTCGCCCTCTCAAATAGGGCTGGGATTCTGCTGCTCTGCATTGTACCACTGAGAAATGTAATTTCTATTTATATAAGTCTAAGCGTGCATACATCCCATATGGTGATGCTTATAGGAATATCCAGATGTACATCATCTAACGTGTATACATATGTATAGATATACACACTTTCAGTCTGTTTATTACATTGGCCACTGCAATAAGAAAGATGTTTAGACTGTAAGCATCAAAAAAATAGGAATTTCCCAACTTTATAGCTATTTGTGCAAACTTATTTCTATTCGACTGGCTGTTTCTCTGGTGGTGTGAACAAGGCAGTCTCCTGCATGGGACAGGAGAGGCATGTCACCACCGGATTAACACATATGTGCTGCAGCCCGCATCACGGCTGCACCCACAAGGATGAACCTGGTGCTTCCTAATTTTTTAGCTGGTTGATTGAGCAGCCTGAACACAGAAAACATAAATTATGTTGGGTCCAAAATTGCACCCATCCTTTCCTTCATTGAGGATCATCGGAGACAGATACACACTGCTTTGGCTTGTTAGAAGAACTGCTAGTGGGAGATTGCAAAGGGGTGGGACACCAGGTCCACCTGCCCCCAGGGGTTTCTTCCCTTGCTGTTTTAGCTTTGGCTGCACTGCAGGCTCAGCTCTGCGGAAGACTGGTGTTCAGTTATTATTCTGACCTGCTGCCAACATTTTCCTGAGAAACACAAGTGAGAAATGGGGAACGGTGATCTTGCACAGCCCATAACTCAGCCAGAACGGAGGGGAGTTTCATGGGAGAAGGGAAAGGCATGTCTTCAGCCACAGAGCTTTTGTCTCTGCCAAAATTCAAAGGCTCTTTTTCAAACAATAGACATATTACGGCTTCTTTAAAAAAAAATAAATAAAGAGGCCACAAGAACCTTTGTTAATGGAAAATATTAGGAACATAAAAACGCTGGTCTTTGTAGACAAGAAAACAAGGTGGTCTCCAAAACTCTGTGAAATCACTTTACAGTGAAGCATGATAAATAACCCAAATATAGGAGTCACTGCTGCTGCCCTGTCACACACATCCTAATAACTGCTCCTGCTATTTACTCAGGAGCAGGAGAAATAACACAGACCTTAGATGTTTCTCCTCAAGTAAGTCCATCCAATGGCTTTGTGCAGAGACAGTTGCACACAGTTTGGCTGAGTTCTAACCATGTGGCTTCTTCTCCCCAACCCCGTCTCCTCCTCCCTGGCTCTCTCCTTGACCTCCCCTGTCACCTTCCTCATCACACGGACCCTTTTTCACCAGCTGTTTCAGTGGCCCTTAATGGCCAGGTCCTCTCTTGCACTTGCCTTGGGCTAATGGGTTCACTGCCTTTGTTGGTGACTTTCGTACTCTCCCTTCATGCCTTTCCTCCACTTCTGTCTCTGTTTTTCATTTTTTCACCTGTAACTTTTTATGGCTCCATATACCTGCAGAAACACACACACCTAATACATGTTTTTTATTCTCTCCCTTCTCTCCAAATGCCTGAAAAACTCAGAAGCCAGTATTTTGAGATGCCTGCATAGTAGCAACAGTAGAATAGTATCACCTCTTCAACTAGCTCAGAAGAATATAGCACCTTGCTGGGAATTCGTATGAAGCATAATAAGAGGGTGTCATGCAAAGAGAAGCTCAGTATGCCTCTTCTGGATGCTTGGCAGAGATGTTATTCCAGTTCTTGAGCACATACTGCTTTTTATTAACTTAAAGCTAGATATTCCTGCTTCAAAATCCTCATTTATTAATACAGAAAGGAGGCAAACCGAGACATCCATAAGATACCCACCCTGGTTTCCAGCAAGGAAATGACATGCAGACAAGTGAAAATACGTGTTTTCTTCCATATATATGCAAAATTTTAATTTCCTCATTTTATACCCACTTTTCTTCCCTCTTCAACTAAACCCAAATAGGTAAAGTAGAAAATCGACAAAAGATGAAAAATAACTGTCAAAGGTACATAGCTCTGCTATTAAATCCACTTATGAAGACTGAAATTTCTATAGGTCCTCTGAAACAACACATTGCAGAACAAATAGAAAGTTCCTCTCTATCTTTTCTACAGCCCTGAGAACTAGAATATAAACCTGATCCTTAAATAAATAAGCCCTTCCCAGAATAGGTCATTGGAACGAGCAATGTAATACTAAAACTGGAAGGTGCTTCCCACCACACCAAGATGTGTGGGCATTCCCCAAGTCTCCTGCCAATCTCTGTGGCCTAAAACCCCTCCTGGCAAGTCCACAATGTGCAACCATACAGAACGACAAGTGTGCCTACAAGAAAAGTATTACCAACAATGTAATACATGTGGGACTCCAGAAATTGGGTTAAGTAGGCAGGCATTGATGTCCCCATCACTACTGTAGAGGTAGCAGAAAGGGAAAACTAATGCTAGTTGTCTAAATAGAGAAATAGATAGATAGATAGACAGACAGACAGATGGGAAAGGATGAAACACAGTGAGAGCAGAGAAAGAACATAGTGACATGACATGAGAATCTCTGTTCCTCTCCAACAGGACTCATGTCTACCATCATCCAGTTCCTTAAGCTCTGGCTCAGACTCAACAGTTATGGAAAACATTCAGAGCCACGGTGACAGTTGTGGTCCCTGGGGGGAAGTAGGGAACAAGAGGAAACCACCCTACTTTCCTGCTTTTCATGTTCACCAAAAGCCCACATCTCCAGCTACTGCCTTTCAGAAATGCCTCTCGCACCCTTCAGAGCTGGAAACCTGCACTCATTTACTCACAAACAGGGAACTCTGCCAGCAGCCTCACAACCTGCAGATTTTGATTGCATTAATTTGTTCCGAAGCGGGTTTTCCTCTTGAGCCTGGAGAAGAAGCCAATTAATTAATACCCATTTTTCCCCCCACTATTGGATTAAAACAAATTAAATGGCAGCAGTAGGACAGCCTTGCCTGGGATATGGATTCTTGGAGAAGCAGGGCTTCCTCTCTCCTCTGCATGGGAAGCTGATCCTACTACGTTGCTCAGTTGAGCTTGGATCATCTCTAAAAGGTGCCTTACGTGTTGGTCCACAAGACTGGGTAGTCCTACTGCCATTTCCCAGGTACAGATGCCCAACTGCTAACCACTGTGAAGAAACACACTTTCTGCTCAACCATTTCCATTACAGCTAATGAACACCATGCTGGGAATTGACTGAAAACAGCATCACTTACAGAAAAGCTCCTCCTTAACCTACGTGTGACTGCCACATTAAGCAGCCAGAAGCCACCAGCGCTCTTCCAAGGCCGTTTTCCTCCTTCATGGTGAGGAAGCGGAGAGAGGGCATTCTAGAACAGCCCCTTGGGATGCCACAGCCTCCTGGAAATAGCCCCAGCACGTAGTACCTGGCCCAGTGAGATACAGTCATAGCTAAGCAGATGAGTGTTGAGTAATTTCTGAGAAATTAGAGACAGGCAAATCAATCAATTAAGAGCACCAAATGTACATCGGATTTGATTTACGCCTCAAAGGAGATTAGAAGAAAAAGAATTGTACATAATCCACCCCCCTCTGCCACTGTTTTCCATAGTATTCTCTAATTTCCCAGCTAGAAATCAAACCCAAGGCCCTCCAACTCGCCCAGGTCCCTCATTCTGCCCAGATTGAAGACTACGGGCATACTTTAACCCAAATGCATCCTACAGCTTCCAAACACTTTATGCATCACCTGGAAGTTTGGGTCAGTTCTCACAGTGGTAATTTAACTCGCTTAAAGTGGAAATTGGAGGAAATCCTCTGCCCATGCCTACTATTTGCAGACGCAGCGTGCTAAGCTAGGGAACCACTTTCAGGATCAACCCACCAGCCCAAAGCAGAGCCTTTACCCGGGCAGTGTCACAAATGTCTTTACTGCCACTGGTACAAGACTTTACCTCGGGGGAAATGTCCAAGGTGATGAAAAGTTGCTCTTCTGTTTTCAAGTGATGTATAGAAAAGTGAAAACAACAGCAAAATTATTCTCCTTCTAATTGAAAACACAGTACCTGTTAATGCTCTTTGAAGTGAGAGAGAGTGTGTGTGTGTGTGTTTCATGAGGGAAGGGGGAAAAATGGCTTGCTGTAACCAACAACACCCCAAAGGACTATAAATCAAACAGCATACAGCTGTTGGTATCAAATATAACTCCTTTCGCACTACATCAAAAAGCTTTAATTAACAACTAATTTATTCAAGTGAAAAAAAAAAAATAATTCCCTCGCACCAAATAATTGTATTATAACTTGGGGACTAGGCTGTGTATTTTCCCCCTTTCTAAAGCATGACAGTAGAGGAAATTGAGCCTTTAGAGAACAGCTAAGTAGAAAAATGGATCAAAGATTCAGACGGCTTGTTGATTGGCTTTTTAAGTCAGCAGAGACCGCATCAGCCCATTTAATGAAAAAAGCCACACTGCGAAGTCTATTTGCTCTAGGACCCACTTTTAATAAAAATGCTTATAAAGATAAATGGCGTTGGCTTGCACCATGCACAGTGTGGACAGGTGTTGCACAAGCCTCCCCGTGTGTCAGTTCTGCTCCACACCTCTGTTTTGTCAGCCATGGACAGGTCCCACGGTGCACATTGCCAAGTGAGGTTTCATCTGTGTGGGGTTTTCAGCAGCCAAATGTGAAAGGCCATGCTGGTAAACCAGCTCCTTCCTTCGCTTCACGATGGGAAGAGTGTGCTGGAGCAGCCCAGAGTTTGCACGCACCCAACGTTGCTTCTCTTCCGCGCACAAGCACCCCTATACTCCAAAATGAGGATGGCAACTGGAGCCACGTGGAACGACCTGGGTCCCATCCTCACCCACTGCCAACCTCACTAAGGCAAGAATTGGAGGGATTGTTCTTTTTTTTTTTTTTCCCCTTTTTTTCCTCCATAACTGTGCTAGCAGCTACTAACTAATCTCTGGTGGGGTAAGGTAAGTGCCATTATCTTGTTCTAATGGCTAATGAAGCTGAAGCAGAGTAAGTAGTTTACCGGTTGTCTCATCTTCAGGGTCCCATCATGCGTGTTTTACGGTTCCTCTGAGTGCAGTGAAGGTTCTCATTAATGCCGCCATTGATTACAGTGTACAATCTTCGGGGCAGGGACTGTGATTTTCTTTTCATTTGCTTAATGAAAAGCACACTAACTTCTAATTCCTCGGGATTCAGTTGCCTAGGCATTAGGTGGGAGCCCGGATGGAAACGCAGAGGGGGACAGCCGTGCGGTGGTGCCACGTTGGGTGCGTGAACCAGTTGAGGCGAATGCAGAAGACCTGGGCTGCGGCTTCAGAGCCTTTCTCTGTATCCAACCCCCTCTCTGAATCTGTGCCTGGGTAGTGCTGGTCCGCCACCGTGCACAATGTTGTTTTGAAAACTCTTTAAGTGTCTATATAAAGCCTAATCAGGTTGTGACATGAATGACTTTTAGTAATAAAATTGCTTAAAGAAAGCATTGGTTTTGCCGCTGCAAACTTCAAGCTTAACTGACAGTGCAACACATGAACACTACCCAACACAAAGGACAATTAGAATGGAAAACTGGCTAATTGATTAGTTTAGGTATAAAATTAAATAATTGGGTACAGTGCTCTAATGATATATTGTACCGTAGGAATGATTTGAAAGGCAAGCAAGATTTATTTTCCATTTGTGATACCTTTGTCCTGTTGGACTTCAAAAATTAAAAATAATGTTCAATAAAATCACTATAATTTATAAAGAACACTCCAAAAAGCTAAAAAAGGGCATAATAAGAGATCAGCTTAAATCTTTTTGCTGTATTTCAAACATACAGGTATATGCTAAAATGTGTTTGCTGTACAGATTTCAGAGGTAACTTTCACAAGTGGCATTGTTCAAGCTTTTGCGTCATGATCTAAAGCTTTTACACATGTAAAACTCTGAAAAGGACCTATATTAGTGCTATAGGCAGATGCTGTTAAAAGGTCTTTTTTGGGTTAATTTAATTTGGTAATTTGCAGCCCTGAACATCAAGTGCTGAACGTCAAGCCCATGAACAGGATAGCTTTCCACACAAAACTAAGTATCACGTTCCTCATCTCACTGAAATAAATAATTATGCCATTGAGGACACGAATGTGTTAGATAGGTTTCCGAGCCACTAAGAAGTTTCCAGTCATTCCTATTGGTCCACACTGGTTGCATAAGAGAAAGGAAAACTGGAGAACATGGGGAGTCAAGGTTGCAAGGAGTGGATTGATTGGTGACCTGATGGTCAAGACACCCAGCTAGGCTCAGGTCCTGCCTCTGCTAGTGACTACAAAGATGAAAAACACTTCATCTTTTGCACCATCATTTGTAAAATAAGGATATTTGTCTGCATGTGAAATTCAATGGGCTGTGATGCTCAGGTTCCTTTGGGCATTAAAAATTATGAAAAAATTATAAATTTCCAAGAACAATCTTCCTACTTGCTTCCATCAATAATCCATTTAAGCCCAGTGCATAAAATCTGACAACTCTGTGCTGGGCTTAAGTATCTTTTATTGTTGGCCATAAATCGTCTACCTCCTTATAAATCTAGTTCCAGAATATAAATATACTCGGGAAATGTCTCCTTGAAATTAAGTTAAAAAATAGAGCACACAACAGTAAGATCCAAGCTAGAAGAAACCCTGATGGCATATGGAAGCCTTTTTTATTATTATTGTGGAAACCAAGTGCTAAGTTCATGTTCTCCCCAATCTGGAGGATCTGCTTCTCCTAGCGGCTGACCCGCTTGGGGCGAGCAGAGCTTCACCTTACCCCACGCCCAAGAGGAGGTGTGGAGAGGAGGGGGCATCAAAGGTGCTTCAAGCTGGAGATGCTTTAGCACAGCAGTATGCTTCGTTTCTCAAAGGCTCTTTTGCATCTTGCGCACTCCTTCCGTTTCCTGTTTTCTCTTGCCCCTTCCTTTTCTTACCGCCCCCCAAACAATAAAAGCTCAATGGGAATGCAAATGCAGCTCTTCGTTTAAAATCCAGGCCGACAAGGCAGTGTGTCACCCATATTTATGAGCTCTAAATGGCTTTTATCAAAGTGAGGTCACACTCAATCACCCCCAAGCTGTCATAAATACAAATGACTCGACATAGTCTGCAACAAGCCTTCGGGGGAAAATTATATGATCTGCTGTTGCAGTTATGCTATATCACACAGCGAGCTCATATATTTCCATTGGCAAGGTAACCTGATCCTTCAAAGGACACTAATAGGTGAAAGGGGGACGAGAGGAATAGTGAATCAAGCGGTGTGTGCCTGCGCCTGTGCGCGCACGTACATGCGTGCGCCTCCGAGCTAAAACCCGAAGGGAAGAGGAGGTCCTTGTGGCTTGGAGTATGAGGTTTCCTTGGCTGCCTCAACAAAGCAGGGAAGCTGCCAGCCAAGACAGAAAGATCCAGGGGCTCACCAGGGTATTTCCCATTTGAAAAATTAATGTTAAGACATAAAAATTATTAAGATATGAACCAGAGCTATTCTGACTCCAAAGACTGGACCACTTCCAAGCAAATTAAAGGAGCCATCCCTCCATCTCAGCTGGCAAAGCCCAGGCTTATAGCAAAGTCTACTGCAGGATAAAGAGGAAATCCTTGTAAAGGAGGCAGGAACTGGGCAGTGGAAAAAAACAGCTTAAGCTCCTGAGATAACAGACACTAATTAGGCTTTTTTTTTCATTAACCTCCTTTCCATGCATTACGTGCTGCTTATATGTTCACATGTGTAGGCATAGAAGCACACACATATATATAAAGAAGGAGGAACTTTGATCAGATACCGTCTAACCCACAGACAGTGGCAGTAATTTGGGGGAGCCTCCAGAGATGGATTTTAAGACAGCCCATCAAGCACTGTCCTCACACAGCTTTTTGCAGGCAGCCTTGAATGATTTGATGTGACAGCGTCGAGGCTCACGTTCAACAACCCTTCCTATGGTCACACTATGCTGTTGCATCAGTTTACATCTAAAATAAGTCAACTCCAATGAACGTCAGTTCATTTGTTTTTATATCTGGGATGAAGACAGTGCCTCTGTCTGTTTGGCAAACGGTTATAGTGATAAGTCAGTTTGGGTTTGCTATCTCTAACGTAATAGAGGCAATATGCCAATTTTCAGCAATCCAGGTCAGATGCAGGCATTTATCATGGTACCCTTCTCAGAGAATGAGGTCTCTAACATTAAATTATGTATTTTAATTAAAAGCTGAACTTACAGAGCTTGAGCTACTAAACTTGATTTTCAACTGCCATGACCCTGGTGGAAAGCCAATGGGCACCGCTGCCATTTTCCACTGACAATCGCTCTACTTAGAAAACCTGCTCACTTCGGAGCTGAAAAGACATCCTAGTGAAACGCATATTTGAGTGCTTTACCAAAAGCACACTGAAGAGGATGACAGGAGCAAAACCATGAGAAATCCTGTGCTGACCTCCTGCCATGATGCATCGTACTGCTTCCCCCAGGTGGGTCATCTCATGCAAGTGTCAGTGGACAGGCAGACTTGGCTGGATCTGGAGATGGAGGGTTATCAGCTCTGCCCTGCCTGCTGGAAAGCCTGCACTGTCAAAGGGGAAAAGCCCAAGGAATAAGTGAGCTAAACACCCTGCCTGAACTAGCTCATTGTGCTTCAGGAAGAACTTCACCAGCTTCCACAGCTGGTCTCTTGGCATGAGCTAGTGCTGCTTGGCTTCACAGGTAGAGAAACCAAAAAGGCATAAGGCATTCTTGCAAAACAATGAGGTGGTAGCAGGGTGACCTGAGCTGACAGGTCAAACAACTAGGCTCGCCATCTGAGAAATGGCACCTGGATGCCTTCCAGCTGTCTGTCTGATATGATTAAAAGTAAAATATTAAATGCTTCAGAAGAGGGAGAAATAGGATCGCAGGTCTGGGTTGCATAATATCATGCATTTCTGTAACCAGTCTAAACAGAGCGTGTGAGTCGACCAGATGTTTTTCATTTCAGTGTACAGCGCTGCGGAACAAATCAGAAACCAACAAGCGCCAAACACAATGGCGGCTCTGCAGCACTGTTGTAATCAGAGCTCGACAAAGGGCAATGTCAACCCCAGTCTCTGGGCAGGCAGGTCAATCTCTTGGCTGGTTAAAGAAGCCAGTCTGTTCTGTAGACCAAATACCTATATCTAAGCTAAATATCAGTAGTAGCTAGTAAACATGGAATTGGGGCTCAGTCATTGAGTCAACCATCATTGGAAAATAAGCCAGTATGGATGTGTATATGATTTGATCTGTTCTGGGAGTGACCCATAATGTAATACCTATTTATATACATAGGGCTGGATACTGACTTTGGGAGACAAAACCAGTCCATATGAAAACATGAAGGAAAAATGGAGAAACATGGAGAAAAAAAGCCCTCATTTATGATTATGTTATCATTCTGGCTTGGAAACATTCACCTCTACTCAAGGACCAGCATTGGTTGGGTCAAGGCTCTGAAGCGGTGACCAACTTTTCTGTGTCAGGGGCCGCTTTTATTTCCAGATAGGCATGAATAGAGCTGTAAAGAATTAGTAAACTTTAGGTAGATGCAATCTGGATTTATAGTGCCTTACACACACACACACACCCCCCACCCCTCACCCCCAATATACTTGGTGGATTGACTCACTGACCACCCAAAATCCTTTGGCAGATAAACAACACGCTGTGCAACCTAATATAGCCTTCGGACACCAACTGGGTCATCTTTGCTTTAAACTTACATACATAAGGATTAGTCACCATGAAGAAATTGCACTGCTTTTACTACCTGGATAGAATTATACTAAGGTAAAAATACTTCTAGAGTGTAGTTATGTGAGAATGGGAAAAAAAAAATCTCTTTAAAGGCATCCTAATTCACAGAACTGTGTGTAATCTAGATACTCCATGACTTACTATTGTTATATTACATTGCTAAAACATGGAGTGTTGTCCTGGCACCAAATCTATACTGGGCTATACAGACCAGCCTTCCAAGCGTTACCTGTGAAAAACACTATATGTCTGAAATGCATTAAAACTTTGACATCAGATGGCTAATACAAGTGATTTTTTAAAGCAAAGTTGCCTTTTCTGAATGTTCTCCTCTATTTTGCTGCTTATTTTTATCTATAACATTGAAGTGAGTATAAAGCCAAGTATGAAAGGACCAGAAAGCCTGGAAGCTGAAACCTTCTCCCAGGTCTGCAGCAGGTGGTCCAGCACAGCTGTGCAAGCCACAAGGTGCTTCCCAACATTCAACTTGAACAGCTCCAACAGTGAGGGAGCAAGCCTCTTCTCATGTCCACTCAAAATAGAAGTAAACCTAACTTTTAAAATCCTGCTTATTGGGACCATGACAGCAGGAGGAACCAGACTCCGAGTCCCAACTCTACGCAGAGCAACAAGCACAACACCAAGGACGAATGCACAATTAACAACTTCTATGTGCAAATCTCCATGTTCTAATGAAAACTGTAGCTCACCAACCTGATTTTATGCACAAAAATAATAAAATCTGCAAAATCTGACTGAACAGTTTTCATAACCTTTATGAAAGTGGAGCCAGTGCTTGTAAAAGCTCCTTTGTGATGGCTGTGAGAAACAGAGGACTGATTTGCCTTGGAGGAACAACGCAAGTTCAACCTTCTTAAGTTCCAGCTTTCATGCAAAGGCTTCACTTTAGTGTTTTATCGATTTCTTTGACTCACAATTCTCCCAAGTTTTCCAGTCCAGCCCTCGGACTAGGGCAGCCTTAAGTGTCCTTGTTTCCTGGGAGCAGAAGAAGCTTTTCCTACAATTTTTCCAGTTTGCAACATTTAAAAGATTAAGATTATGGTTTTTTGGCCTTTTTAGACATTACCTATTGACATCTGTGCCATGTCTGGCTTGTCTGGATCCCCAAAATTCCCAATAGCACCACAGTGGGGGTCTTTTTATAATTTCTGATTTTGTATTTTGCAGCTCAATTGCATTTCAGTTGTGCAAAACATGAACTCATTTGAAGATCTAATTGGACCTTTTGTTACCAAACAAGTGTTATTACACTGAAGATAAATGAAACAACTGAATTCATACACCTGTGCAAGCTTCAACACAGGCTATGAGCAACCAAAATGTAACTATTGCCTTCCATTACTTCGTTTTAAGCTGCTGCATCCCAATACAAAAAGATGATAATGATTATTCTAGGTGCGAACCCTGTTTGTTGCTGGTTCCTTTGCAAGCTTGTCTACTGCAAGCTTAGTTGAGGGATTAGAACAACTTACCTAGGAAAGAGCTAAACCAATATTTTTTCTATGTGAACAATCAAAACGTTATATTTTGAACTGCTCTGGGGATACCTCTCTGTTTATTTGTTTCTCAAGGTGGGAAGAAGGATACTTCCTCTATTTCCATCACGCCAATTTAACTTGTACCAATGGAAATATTTGCAGTTATAGTACTTGGATGAAAATGACAATGACAACAATTATAACAAATGGATCATGCACACTCTTGAGTATTCTACTTGCTAAAATCTCAGAAGAAGAAAATTTCTACCTTAAACAGCCTTGTAGTAGTCACTGCCACCGGAAAAGACAACATGAAACTTGTAGGCAAGCTTTGGTAGCAGATGACTGGAGCATTTTTTTTGGACCAAAAGAGACCAGACAACGTGATGAACATAGAGGTGATAAAATATATAACAGCAGATCAAACTTCATCTTGGGATCTGGCCAAAATCAGCTTCCAGGTAATCTGGACTTTCAGTGAGTTATTAGTCAGTGCATTTACCAAAGACTTATTATTTAAGAAATCTGTGTATTGCACTGGCATGAGTGAAAGCCATTGCTATTGTGTGAAAGTAGTGTGATGCTAGAGAGAATATGCTTAGGCTTCTGTACTGAAAAATCAGTGTAACCTAGTTGCATTCCCCAGGCCTAGTCAGTAAGTCTCAACTCTTCACGTTGGGAGGTCTCATCTGCTATTGCATAATTATGTGTTAGGATGCTAAAGTGACCTTGCTCAAATCTGAAACTACAGCAGCTGACAAAAATATCTTTATGGGTGCAGACTCTGAGCTGACAGAGGTTTTACCTTGTGGTACTTTTATTAACCCTACCAATTCAAGCTCTGGGTAAGATTTGGTCACACTAGGGAACTGTTAAAGTTTAAAAAAATTCATAAACTCATCAAAGTAACACAAGAGAATGGTAGCACAACCAGAGCAAGATTCATCCTACAAGAAGCTGCTTCAAGAGCAGGAGGCTGTGACTGCCTTTTAGGCAGGGTTGAAGAAACGGGGCTCATAACTGGAGCCGTTGGGTTTGGAAGGACATTCACAGAGGTACCTTGTGGCTATCTACCTGGTGTACACAAGATGCTATGCAGACCCTTTAGCAAAATCAGTGTAATTCACATATTCATAGCTCTTAAGGCCAGCAGAGACCTGAGAGGATGGACAGACAAGCTTTTTGCCTGAAGCAAGTATGAAGAAGGGTTTACTACTACCAACCCATGTCAAGCTAGCTCTTCTGGACAGGGATTGCTGCCAGCCCAGTTTTGCTGGCTACCTCATCACCTGAGTGGGTCCTAACACATGTCTGTACTCCATCAGGGTAGAGATCTTTTGGATGAACAGCTGAAACAAGAAAGCCAAGGGAGTGACACCCTGAAACTAGAGGGACTGAGAAGGCATGGATGGGAACGAGCTGTCCAGACCGTGACCTGCGCATCCCAGGTCTGCTGCAGACAGAACAATTTATCTGACCTTTCATCCAGGTTATCCAAGCTAACCACAAAATTTTGCCCGTCTGTACTCTGAATCGTGCTCAGAAATTGCCAGGCTCAATGAATCTTTCAGAAGGTCACGCAACCTTGCCTGGAGACATGAGGAGATGGAGAGGGCCTACAATGAGTTTTGCTCAAACAATCGTGTCACCCTTGCCGTTCAAAATGTGTTTACTAGCTCTGCTGCAGCCTGCCTGTTTATAACTTCCATTCACTCATGTACCTGCCTCTGCCAAGGAATATAGAAGAAGATTCAAGAAACAACAAGCGGCCTCTGACCATCCAACAGAGAGGTCTTACTGCTCTATGATAATGCCCTACAAGGAACAAATGTTTGAAATATCCAGCAGAAGAAAAAAACAGAGACGCACACACCCTCTGCGGTTGCGGTCTCCCCCCACAGACCTCCTTTGTCCCTGTAGCTGCCATCGCCCCCCATAGCCTGCGCTCCCCTCTGTCCTCCCGACCCCTCCTCTCCCTCCATTCATTCTTCCAGAATTCATCCTGCTTCTTTAACTCGGCATGTGGCTGGGCAGATGTCCAAAAAACCTCCCTTCAGCAACCAGGGGGGAGGAAATTCCTCCAATTCAGCCCAGGCTTTTTCCCCCCACCCTGCTCCCCGCCGGGAAACCCGCTCTCCTAGGCGATGGGACGTTGGGGACCCCCTTTGGTTCTTTTCATGAATTAAACAAATAAAAGGAAAGAGGAGAGAAGCGCAAGGGAGTCTGGAAAGTTTTGCAGGAGGGGGAAAGGGAGCAGCTCGGAAAAGCCCTTGATTAGGACAGGTCCAAAGCAAACAAACAAATTAAAAGCAATTCCTCTGTGTGGTCCCAATTCTGTTTGTCATGAAAAAGTGAGTGGAAAGCTTTGTTCTGTTGTTTTGCATTTTGGGGCCCAAAGAGTAGGTTTGTGCAGAACTTCTAGCTTCTTGTGATACCATCATGATGAATGAGTTTGTTTGCCTTAAATTCACACATTCTGGAGCCATTAGTTTACATTAAAATCTTGGACTTCATTTAAAAATAAATAAAACTGTATTTGTCTTTCCAACAGTGTGAAGAGGTTACACAGCATGAGTTTTAACACCTTACCCTTCAGAATCAAAAAGCATATCTAATTTCCATGTGCTATGTCATGCATTATGGTTGTATATATATGTAAGCACCCTGTTTTCGTAGCCCTCAAAGTATCCACAGGACGCCAATGTCTAAATTCTGAATAGATGTTCACATTCACTTTGTAATTTGTTTTTTAGGTATGAAACTCACTAAAAGTGATGTTCAGGCTATGTTATTTTAGCTTTGTATATAGTACATGTGTAGTACGTATGTACAATACACGTGTACTACACGTAACAAACTACCATTAAAGCATTGACTTAAAACTTGGTTATCATTACTATTATAATCAGAAATGCAAGCGAGAGCTCATGGCCTGTAGCAGGATCAGAGCATCACTGCACTGGGCAGCAAGTGCTGAGACTGTGAAGCCCTGAGGAGGTTAAAAAGGAAAGATTATAAACCTCATTTAACAGAAGGAGTTTGGAGAAGGAGCAAATTATGAAGATAAGGGTTCATTTTATCTAACTTAGACCTCCAAGTGTCTACTGATTCCAGGCTCCGTCAATAGCCAACAAACCAGCATCTCCAGTGAGCTAAGAAAGACCTTAGCTGGATGACTGTGTCAGACGTGACATGGCTTTAGGATGCAAAGTCATGTCATTTGAAACCAACCAACACCACCCAGAAAGTCTCTAGCAGGGCTGAGATTTCTGTCCACATATCTCATTCCCTGGTCCAGCACTTAAGCAAAGAGAGAGAGAAAAAACACCTCTATTTTCCTTAGCAATGCTGTCTGTCTTCTCAGGAACAGCAAAATTGTTCTTTCAAACCAGGAGAAACAGATAGCATAAACTCTTCATATTTTATTAATCATGATACTGAGTTTTGAGGCTCTGCCTGAAAATGAAAGGTAGATTTCTGTGACATGATAATTCAAAGTAAAATAAACAAGTCACTGGCATTTAAAAGAAGTTACATTTAAACCTTAATAAGAGGAAAACAAAACATAATAATCAGCAAGTTGTTTTTTCCCCTTCTTTTTTTTTTAAATCGAGGCAAAAGACCATCATGTCAATAACACCTGGGAAAACTCCATCTTGAATATTTATTCCTTGTTAGCTTGTTAAACTCTCAGCGGCCTTGCAGTAAGTGATCTCCTTCTCCTGGGCCTGGAGGATACTTGGTGTTTCTGTGTAGGTAGCAATCTATCTATCTTCTGCAAGCTGCTGACTACCTCATCAGGATCCAGGGAAGATAAGTCCTCATTTATTTATTTGAAACAGCTATAAAGTGCTACTGGGAGACCTCAAATATATTTCCTTGTCAGATGTGTCCACACTGAAGGTCTCCTAATGCAAAGCTGGTAATTACCAGAGGTGAAACATCCAACACAAACATCCAGCCTACCAACCCAGCACTCACCAAGAATCACTGAATTACATATCCCGTGAAAATAATACCAATAATAATCCATTTTTCAAGGAATTTTCCTGACAGAAAGCTTGCTTCCCTTGGAGGCAAGTGCTAATGTTGTCCCACAAATCCAACATGACCTTCACAAATAATTCATTGGTATCTGAAGCCTGAACATGTAAAGACTGGCAAACTCAATTGTTTTCAGAGAAAATAGTAAGCTCTTGATTTCTGAGCTCCCCAAAGACCACTCAAGAGCTTGAGGTGAAGAAATTATCACCAAGCTCCACAAAATCTCCTCAACACAGAACCACTCATGTCCCATCTCAAAACATTCTGTGGTCTCAGCCAACAATTAATTTCTCTTTTTTTGCTGCACCTACTGCTGCATTTATAATATGGCCTTTCCAATTTAAATACCACAAAATATTAGGCAAGAAAAGTGAGATGCAACCCTTTGCTGCCCCACCACCTGATGAAGCCTTCCTGGTGAGGGTTACCAGCAGGCAGAGGCAGCTTTTGATCCTGGAAACATGGCCCAGGGCTGGCAGTCGCTCATCCCTGTCCAATCAATCTCTCGGCAGGCTCAGCTGCAGGGATTTGAGCTCCCAGGGGTGCCAACATGAGGAATTCATCCCTGCTGGGTCCTGAATGGGCAATTGCTAAATGGCAACCCTACGCTTTGGGTTGAGAGGGTTGATTGTCGGTGGTAGCAATGCTTATCTGGTATCCTCTTTCCAGACCTTTTGTTGCTCTTGAATGTGAGGCCACTGCAAACGATTTCAAGTCGCATATTTGGAAGCAATATGGGTTTACAGTTTCCACATATGTCTTTTCATTTTTTCCCTTGAACACTATCTGTTTAAGTATCTGTCATAGTACTCTTGTTCTCTCGCAAACAGGCACCATTTCAGGGACCGAACCTACCCCTGCCATAAAGCCTGACTACCTCAATGATTTCTTGGATGAGAGAGACATCACCTAAGCCTTATGCCCTGTGGTGGGAGAAATGTCCACTTTTTTTTCCAGTTGAGCATGCAGACAATTCCCCATCTTTGACTTAGATTCAGATTCAAATTCAGCCAAAGTATCACTGGAGGTCAGCCCCTGGCCTCCGACTAATGCCATCTCCCCTATGCACCACATCCCCGTCCCATTAGGGGGATGGTAAGGGTCGTCCAAAATTCCATTGATGTTGCTGTGCTTTGCACATCCATGGCAGGAGGAGCTGTCCCAGGCTAGAGCCAGCAGGCTGAGGGATGCTCTGTGGGGACAATGATCTCATCAAGGCTTATCAATATCTAAAGGACAGGTGTCAAGAGGATGGGGCCAGACTCTTTTCAGTGGTGCCCAGCAACAGGACAAGGGGCATGGACACAAACTGGAACACAGGAAATTCCTTTTCAACATGAGAAAGAAATTCTTCCCTTTGAGGGTGGCAGAGTACTGGCACAGGCTGCCCAGAGAGGTGGCAGAATCTCCTTCTCTGGAGGTATTCAAAGTCTGCCTGGATGTGTTCCTGTCCAGCCTGCCCTAGGTGAACCTCCTCTGGCAGGGAGGTTGGATTGAATGATTTCCAAAGGTCCCTTCCAATCCTGACAGTTCTGTGACTCTGTGACAGTTAGTAGGGTTTTGAAAGCAGCATATGACGGTATTAGTATCTGGTTGTGCCTGAGCTAAGGGGCATCACTGCTGTAAATAATTTAAGTAAGGATGCAGCTTGCTTGCTTCTATCTCCCACGAGTAAGTCTGGGTATGAGGCTCTATAAATGGCGTACATGTAAGTAAGTGTCCCTCTAAGCCACTGGTGGATGAAGGTGGAGAAGTGACTGTAAACACACTGGGGTCAGTTCTCCTTCTCTTCATATTCATCCTACAGACAATTCCTCTTGGCACCCATTAGACAATTTTTTTTTATGTCTTTTTGACCTGTGGAATCATTGGAATCTTCCCCAAGAAAAAAGTAGAAAAAAATTATCAAAATCTATGCCCATAAAAACAACTATAGGTTTTGCTCTGAACGGACCCAGTAGGTTTTAAACCATTTTGTAACCACTAGCAGCTAAGGACCCACAATGTCAGTCTCATTTGTCATGGGTGCAGGGGGGAATAAACGCCCATTAGTAATGGGGGGGGGAGGGTGGATGGATGACACAACACAGTAATTTATTCCAATTTATTGAATAGGGTGAGATACTTGGTTTTGAACAAAATGTAAGCAGCCATTGGTATGTGGCAGCAGAGCTATGAAGCAAAGAGAAGACAAGATAGCTGTGGGTTGGAGGGTTTCACATAAGGAGAACTTGGTGGGGCAGAAAGGAGACTATAACAAACATGGGGGGCAGAAAATCTTATTGGTAATTAGTAGCATGGTTTAATTTGTAGGTCTTACCCCACCATCCCAATAAATCAGCTCCAAGTCCCATGAAATTCATACCTTTTGTTTCTGGTTGTATCCATGGTATGGGACACACTAAAGCAGATATGAGTATCTATAGCTATATCTGTATTTATATATGTATCTGTATCTATATCTATAATCATATCTGTATCTGTCTATATCTATACCTGCACCTATATATAGGTCTATTTATCTCCATCTCTATATCTGTCTCTATATCGATCTTTATCTAGATCCACTTTAGGTCTGCGATTTTTATACAAAAGTTTACGAAAGACAAACAAAAAATGGCTGCCTGAAGGACAGCACAGAAATTTAGAGGTGAAAAAATGTGTCAAAAAGAGACAAATGAAAGATTATGCATTGTCATCTTCAAAACTAGCTTTTAAATGATTGTTTTATGACCAAAGTTGTTTGTGTCCCGCTGGCCCTGAGTTCAGGGAAAGCTCCTGGTTTTCCCTATGTAATGTATGAATTTAACCTGAAGGGCAACATTATCATTTGACCCGTGAGAGTGTAAGCCCCAAAGATCATCAATTCCCTTAAATTGGTGGCCCAGCCACTCATTTAATGCCTCCCCGTCAGCTCGAAATAAGACTTACAGTTTGATAGGTCAAAGTGAAAAGGGGAGAAAAGGGCGGGGGAAGAAGACAGGCTGATTGTCACAGCAATAAAATAAAAAAAATAACAAAAAAAAGAGGAAACACTCCTTAGTGAAAGCATTGTCAAAAATATATATAGGGAGGAGGAATTTTACAAAACTTTACAACCTCCTGTAACCCAGTGGTCCTGAGGTATTGCCTTTCACCATCTACCCAGGAACAGACCTCTGAGAGGTTGTAAAAACACCATCTATTATTCCCAGAGACTGAGGCATCGTCTGGAGGGGCTTGCCCACACTGAGAGGCTTTGCTCGCGTCAAGGGCAAAGCCTCAGATGGGGTGAGTGGGTCAGAGGAGAAGGGAATGGGGTTCTTATCCCTCTCCAGCTCTTGCCCTAGGGCCCCCTCAGAGCCCCCCAGCCTTTGCCAGGTGCTGGCAGGGTGCTTTGTGGATGCAGCTGCAGGATCACAGGGCTGCAGGCAAGTATGGATGCAAATGATGCATTTGGATGTAGAGTGGACCCCGGCCTCTCCGTAACCCCCTCTCCCAGCCCATCATCTTTGCCAGACTTGCTTGTCCTTGCCTCATGTGCCTGGCTCCTCTTTGGTCCCTGGTTTTCTCCCCATTTCTTAATGCTCTGCACTGAATTTTCCATTTTTTCCTTCTTCTCCCCCATACCAGTAATTTGTTTCCTTTTTTTTTTCTCCGCCCGCACTCCCTGGCAGCAATAACCAGAGCAAGGGAAACAATTTGCTTATGAAATGTGTTGAAGAAACTCTTGGAGGCTGCAGTACCAAACAGCCTAGATAACAGACAAAATAATCTAAAAACAGTGTGGATATCAACTCTATAAACCAAACCATACCACATACACCCGCAAAAAGAGGAATTAATAAAAACCCGCGCATAGAAAAAGTCTTCTCTGTCAAGGACCCCAAGGCAGTGGGGGAATAATGGGTCCTCCAGAAACCTTACCAGAGCAAGGTTACACTGACAACCCTGCCTGCCTCCTGTCTCCAAGATGCTTCTCCCCTTCCTCAAGCACTGCAGGATGCTACAAGACAGTTTTCACACCACAAAGCTCACATTTCTTCTTTTTTTGGTTTAATCCAACACCATACTCACGACAGGAGTGATGGGTTTGGAAGCAGCATTTGGCTCTGAGTCAGAGCCAAAGCAGGACACCTGCATTCCGTGTGCCCTGTGTTTAGACCATCCCACTTGTGACTTAAGACTTGTTTTTAAAATTTTGTTATAAAATCCTCAAGCATAGGTAGTCTGCATGCGGGTGCGGCCATCTATAATCTCCACCCCTGGGAGCCAGCTAAGGTCCCCAGTGAGTGACCCTACCAACCAGACCTTCCTCTTTGGAGACGGAAGGACCACGGCCATAGGATCCCAGCTCAAGGATGGGAGTCCAGCAAGTGCCCCTGAGCCACTCTGGCTTTTTAGGAATGTGATGGAAAACAGTGGCACTCGTCACTTGTTTTGCTTTTCGCTGGTCTTCAGGTGCCTCCTGCAGCACTGGTGTCCTTGGTCCCCTGGTCCCTAGGGTGGATTAATCCAGCTGGCCCCATACCTTGGGGTGGAGGTAGGGGAAGTGGTGGGACCCATCTTCTGCAAGCCTTGTTTACACAGCAATGGATGCCTCTTAACCACATCTACTGGAATAAGTATTACATTATCAAACAGGGCCTCGGCACTCTACCAGGTACTCAAGTGTGACTAAGCATCCAGCCTCTTGCTACAAGACATGGGTTAAATTTACAGCCTCCTGGACCACAGCCAGGGCCTTTGGAGAAAAGGCAGCTGCTCCTCCCTGGAGCACAGGGCACCTGATATTGTCTGCCCTGGTCAATGGCCAGAGGTCCTCAGACAGAACAAAGCCCAGCGCAGCTTTTTGAGCAGCACCCCAGACACACAGCACCTATTTGACCACGGGTCCAGCACCGAGGAAGCAGAGTGATGGGGGAGCGAGCATGGGAGATGGAGGCTGTCAAAGGCCCTGGTGATGGAGAGAGGCAGCCTGCTGGTATCCTCCCTGGACTCCTTTTTGGTGACTGGCTTGTTGCCACTTGTCAAGATGGGGAGCAAAAAGGGGCAGGCTAAATAATATGTCTGAACTCATGCTTTTTCCAAAGTGCTGGTGATCTGGACACAATGATAGGGAGCAGAGCTGCAACAAGGTATGTGAACCACATGGCAGCATCACTTTCCCTTTTCCCCTTCCCTGGGGATGTACAGCAAAGGGAAGAGCCCCGTACAGCCCAGGGATGGTGTAGATGAACAGGTGTCCTTGCTTTCCCTTTATGATACATCCATATGATGCTGTATCTCTCACATCCTCCAAAGTGGATGGTCCAAATATACAGGTCCAGCAACTTCATTCCATCTGCTCTGAACAAAGGGTTTATTCAGCATGAAATTATTTTATCACAGCTCCTTAATTTATTTGTCTCGGCACCAACATTTTCCTTCTTGTTGTCTGAAGATCACAACATTACCTGGCGCTTTTCTTGTGCCATTTAATCCTAAATTTCTTCTCCACCATCATTCCTAAATTTGACCTGCAACACATGTGTTCAAATCTATTGAAACAGATTTGTAAAGCTTCATCAAATAATTGATTTATCAATACATTCAGTATCTTTAAAATTCAAGCAGGACATAAATACAGCAGCCAACAGGCTACTTGTAAGCTATCTGCTCCGACTTTTATGATCTATGAGAAACAATCATGTAAAACCATCTAGAGAGGCTTTTCCAGAAGCTTTTTGTATACAAACCAGTATCTACAGCCAGTCAACGCACCACCACCTACATAGGATTACTAGTTGTGTTCACTCAACACATGGACTCAAGAACAGCCATTTCCTCACATTCACCTCTGCAAAGTGGTCAGTTCCACGCCATTTTGAAACCAGTAGAGGATAATTGCCAAGTTAAAATTCCGAATTCATTAGTATATCTGAAAGTTCTTCTTTCTCCAGCTCCTCCTATCTAGTCCAACCCTACGAGGCAATGGTGACTAGGAATCATTCCCAGAAACTGAAACAAATCAAACAGGGAAAAACAAACAAACAAGTGACCTGGGGCAGTCGAAACATAATATAATTTGTCTCGAGCAACTCTTTCTGTTCCCTAAAAGAATTAAATCCCAAGGCACAGAAGTCCTTTGCACTGTAATTTTCCAGATTGAACCATAGTGAATGAAGCATGGGGAGGCAATCAAAAGAATAATAGAGCACGCTAAGTATACAAGTCCAAGCATCTACTCTTGCATCCCAGAGGAAAAAAAGAATAAAGAAACCTCCTCAGAGAAAACTATAAATGCCTAATACAATGAAAAAGATAGAATTTTATGGGCCCAATTACATAACTGTGGATCCAAGTGCATGCACGACTCCCATTTCTGAGCACAAAAAAAAAAAAAAAAAAAAAACAACCCCCCCTGCCAGTAAAATCCATCTGTTTATTGATATACACTGCATTGTCCAACCTTTTCTGAACTGTCCACTTGCTAAGCAGTTCTGTAAAGTACTTTTATATTTTCATTCTGCCCAGCAGCTTCCTCTGCAACCCACAACTGTGGCATAAAAATGTGGCATGCACTGAAAACCTTTTTACTGTATATAGTCATATGGAATAGTTTGAACGTGATCCTAGTCCTACAAGAGAAGCTACACTGGATATCTGATAGCACAGAGAGGCAATATGACAGTACTACTATTACCATTATTATTATTATTGCATATCATGTTCATTTCCTTTCTTATCATTGACAAGATCAAAAAATCATGAGTTTATTTAGTGGTGCTGTCACTGGATTCAGCATATGATCCATACAATCCCAACAATCCCACACAAAGAGGAACTGCAGACCTCGATTTAGGGAAATACTTTCCTGCTTGGGCCCATCTCAGAAACTTCTCTGTCTAATTAGGCATCATTGATATTCAATTGCAGGTCCACCTGTACAGTAACCAGGACTGGGATTCCTTTCCATTACAGCAGCAGCCTCTTGCTTGTGATGAAACCCACCTAAGGGTTGGGCACCTACCATTGGAAATGCCCCCAGGCAAGGACAACTTTTGGGAAAGCAAGAATTGGTGAACACCATGAAGGGGAGAATCAGAGCCTGAATCATCAAACCTGTAGCTCCCTGCTCAGCTGTTGACTCTGGAAACCTCTCTTTTCTTAAGATGGGTGCGACCCCAGGCAGGCAAATTCACACAACCAAGACCACACCGGGCCGGTCATGATTGCCCTATCAACGAGGAAGGCAGCAGGGCTGGTTTTAGATTTGTATCTCACAGAGGATTTTGCAGGGACAACTTTGCTTCAGAGAAACCATTTGCCTCCCAAGACCATGACAACTAAAATACTTTCCAAGTCAGACGGCCGCTATATATGATCATCCACCTCCCTTTTTAGCTTATGGGGTGACATGCAGCCCCCGGCGCCTACCAGAGGGCATTCAGCTTAGAAAACACTAATACATAAAAACATCTGCAGACTGACTATGCAAATGGCAATATACATTTTTAATTTGAATAATATGCAGTGTTTACCATAATTAGACAGCACATTAACATGATTAAACCAGCACTGCGGATCAGAGTGGCAAGGCACCCGACTCGAGGCTGAAGCCTTTATTGCCGGGAGAAGCGCGTTGTGCTTGTCCATTGAGCGACTGCTTGCCCTGCTCTTTTGCAGTGTGAGTTTGAAGCTGTCATTGCAGGGGGCAAAATTTTCTTTGACAAGCAAACAAATCCATTAACATGTTAACAGGTTTTGGATGTACGTGGGGAAAATATTAAGCACACCAACACAACAGCGTGGTGAGGAGGGTAGTATTTATTCGAAGACCACAAAATGCTCAAGTTTTACTATGGGAGAGCAGGCGATGTGCTTTTACCTGTCCTGAAAGGCAGGAAAGGAATTGATTTTCAATAGTGGTTGAAATAACAGAACTAGGAATCAGCAGAAATTGCTGCTATTTATAGCTGCTAGCTTGTTGATCTCTAACTTTAGCATCCGTCAAATGGCCGCAATTATATTGCTATGTATGATTGTTTTGTGTATATCCTCCAAGTACTCCAAATCACAGCCTGCTCTCCTACTCGTCGCTGGGAGCTTTGCCATTGATATTAATCAGGCCAGAACTTCACCCTTGTTTCAGCCAGCAGAAATCCTGGCACCAGACCTTTTCTCTCGAGTAAGCCAAACGTGATGGAAAGTGGAAATAATGGCAAATGGACACAAAGGCTGCCCCCACATTTAAAAGTGGAGCTTTGGTGGGATAGAGGGGATGTCTGCTGGGTTTATTTAATTCTGAGTGTTTGAGGAATGTGAGCGTGGATTGCTTTAGAAAGATAGTAATCGGGCACATAGGAAAGAAAAAATAATAATCAGACATGAAGTAAAAGTGGATGGTGATTCACAGTCCCTTCATGTCCATACTTTCACTTGTAATATTTGGTTTCTCCCTGCACATCAGATAAGCATCTTTGCTTTTATTTATGAAGGAATTCAACAACAAGAACTATTCCAAAATGCAGCAGCTGCAGAGCATTAAGGGTGCTCCAACCATTAAGGGGCATCTGGAACATCTCAAAATTAGTATTGCATCAGTCCATGGGCCGCAGATATTTCCATGCAACGGGCACACTTCAATTCATTGCAGCTTTAGTTGTGTTCCAGGAGTATGCTCAGTGCTTAAGACTAGGAAAGCCCTTGCAAGCTGCACTGGTTTCACAACTGTCAGGGAATGATTTTCAGCATATAATCTGCAAAGCAAAGCAGAGCAACCCACAACACAGCGGTAGGATCATATCTTAATTTTTACTAATGCTTTGCTTATGACACAGGTGCCTAAAGTCAATAAATTGTCCTTTTGAGCAAGGTGTGATAAAAACTTGCAGGGCATCTTAGAAAGTGTGCGCACAGAATGCTTAAAGCAGGCACAAGGTAGGGCTGAGATGCAGTCTGCAAGTAGGATGAACAGTGTGATAGCTGTAGATATTATGCTATTCCCCAGTATCGCCATTTCCTTTCCGCCTAGTTTAACAGTGGGGCCATCTGACGAAGGCATTAGAGGGCAGGGAAGACAAAGAGAGGATGACATGATGGAGAACAGACAGCACTAAACTGCAAGAGCATCCTGGTTACATGAGCAGCACCCACAGGTCCCTCCTCACACCACTTTCTTGTTCCTTTTCTTCCAGTGTAGAATCTGTAGTCAAATTGTCTCTTAATTTTTCTCTCCAAAAGGGCACATGGTGAGAAGCTGCGGGAGCTGGAGTGAATGGACATGGCAGAGGAAAAGAAAAAAGAGTGTGTTGTTGGGTACAGCAGAGGGTGTAACTATGAGGCTTATATACAGTCATTGTTGTGGTGAAGGGTGTCGATGCAAGTTAAGAAGCCTCTATTAGATAATCTTGCCCAAGGGTTAGGTTTTGAAAGAGAAAGATGAGAATGGGATATTCAGAAGTGTCCCACATTAGCCCTCTTCCCCACTGCCAGGGAACACGGGAGCTTCATCGCATCCATCAACAGCGACAGACAATACCGAGCCCTTCTGAAAAACTCACTCCACGTATACAGAAAAAAAAAACCTTAGAAGACCAGAAAAAAGAAACCCTTAGTGGTTTGTTTCTGCCTTAAACCCTCTCTGGCATTCCTAGAAACCCAAATGTAACCCTTTCACTGAATTTCAAGGGGATACAAGAGCTGAGCTCTGCTGGCCTCTTTCGAAGCCTTTGATAACAGGATGATAAAAGCAACATAAGAGAGATGGGGAAAGAAATACAGATCACAAGATAAGCACAACTTCTGCAAGGAAAAGACTCTTTGTAATACTTTCTCACGTCTCAGGACACCTGACAAGAGGAAGCGAAAAATCACTCTGTATCTAGTAACAAATCCAAACTTTTAATCTCTGGTTTTCTCCAGTTCCATGTCTAACTAGTGTTTTCCTTGCTTCCAGGAACGGGAAAAAAATCCAATCCTGAGTTTGTCTGGGTGCTCTTACAATATAATACTGGACTGGGGCATGCAAGGATCAGTTCTGATGGAGTTTGGTGCTTGCAAGGGCCAAATAATTTCAACAGGAGCTGAAGATGCTGGATACCCTGTGTTCAACACAGTGGGTGCTTTCAAGCCTCAGAGGACTTGCTCATGGACCGCAGGACTCGAAGGGACCTCCCTGGCGCAGAGCAGGGCTCGCTCAGTCCTGGCAGCCTGACTACAGAGTCACAGCAGGGCTTCCCCGTGTCTGACTTTAGCACGAGGAGGAGGAGGAAGGGTGGGTTTTTGCCTCTGAACTGAACAGCTCCAACTCCTCTTTCGGCAGTTCAAAGCTCGCCTCGCTGCAGCTGACTGCGCAGACACGAAAAAAATGGGTTAAAGAGAGAAACAGCTTCACTTGCGAGGCTCAGCCGGGGGTCCAGCCTTCGTGGTGGAGCTGGCAGCAACGCTCTGCTGAGGCCACAGTGGAGGACGGCACACAGCATCTCACACAGATGAAGCTCCTGGTCTGGCTCCATGGCACTGAAATCACATTAACTGACACTGCTGGAGGAGCCTCACATAGAATCAAACATGTTTCCCTACTCTTATAAAACTCATTATAGACAGGGGAGATGATCCCGATGGGGTCAGCAGTGCCACTGTGACTTGGGACCATCAATCCCCACTGTCGGCGCAATTTCAGCTTCCAAGAGATGATGTCCCTCCTGTTCACATGGTCCCTACCCCATGGTGCAATGCCAGTGCTCAAAGACTGGCTCAAGCCAGCACCACGCTCACAGCCCAGGGTGACTGTATATCCACACTAGGCTATATATCCATACTAGGATATATATTCCAGGTTTGTCCCCCAGGCCCCTGAAATATAGATCATTTTTAGAGTGGCTAAGGGTTGTGACCTATCTCCTGGACTATAAATCTAAGAGGACAATGTACTTATTCTGCGTCGCTCCTCATATTCTAAACCAAAAAAATTATTGTCCAAAGACTGAATGGGGAGTGAATGTGCACTTTTTCTCTGTAAGCAAAGAGAAGCAGGTATCAAAAATGTACAATCTGTAATGCTCAGAGCACTGTAAAGGGGCTCTAACAAGAATTTTCCAAATGGAATAACATGTGCAGTCCTATCCCGCATAGCCAGGGTTTGCTTGATTGTGTGTATGCTCAGTGAATGTGGAAGGACTAGAGATAGGAGTGAAAGCAAAGGTACAATATTTCAGACCTTTTACGTATTATAAAGGAGAAAGTAAATAGAGTCCTAGAACTGGGGTCATTCCCTTGTTTGGGTTACTGGAGAGTTCATTATGACTCCAAAGTCTTTAAATGGTTCGTAAAAAATACCGGTTCGTGTTAACCATTGTATGTATGACTCTATGCATCGTGTATGTATGATTCTCTGTAACTTGCGCTCTGGAGAAAGGTAGCATAAAGGATGGGAAGAAGTCTGGCCTTGTGCATCCCTAAATCATTTGGGACACCTCACTGGTCCTGTGTGTGCACATTAGCTAGATTTAAATCCACAGGAGCACACAGCAACAAGGGGATGTGTGCACTCCTTTCTCCCAAAGAATCACAAATCTGGTGCATTTGGACTATCAAGCCTGCTTCACTTCAAAACTGTCACTTCCTATGATACAAGAGCCTTGGGCTTTCCTTCCCAGGAAGGAAAATAAAAAAGGCTGTCTGAACTTCTGGGCACCTTGGGCATTGCCTTCGGCACCCCCGTGGCTTGCCAAGTCTTCAGAGTTCCTTAACGCCTCTGCACTGAGATGTGCTGTAACCCTGTGATGCTCCTCCATACAGCCTGTCAGGATGAGCGTATCCCTTTCAACACCGGTACTCTCCCAGCTTAAAAATAGCAGTCAAGACTTGAAAGGGGAAAAAAAAAAAAAAGATTCAAATCCAATTACCACGGAAGGCTTCATCCTCATTCACAGTAAGAGAAAGGACAGGCTCCCTTCTAGCTTTTCCAGCCCCAAAGATTCAAGACAAAGTCTCAGAGGTGAATGTTCCTTCTCCATGAAGGTGAGCTGAGGGACAGAACCTCCTATTGAGTGCACAGATGTGGCACAGGTGGAACATCTTTGTTTTGTTCCAGGCCGGGAAATGGCTTTTGAAGAATGCTGCTGGAAATGCAGATTTTTTCTTCAAAAGCACAACTCTGCGGGTGTACATAAGAAAGTGCAACTGAGAAGGAGTGAGGGAGGAAGAGGGGTGAGGGATGGCAGTAGAGGAAGGCTGCGGGAACATATCTAAAACACAAATATTCCTTACAGCTTTGACTACAAACTCCTGAGATCAGCCCTGCACTGGGTTACAAATCAACACAACGCCACTGACATGGGGGAGCCATGCCAACAGGGGCTGGCAAAAGACCTGCATCCAGACCAGCCCCATGTCTCTCCTGGGGACCAGACCCACAGCCCTGGGAAGCTGGCGGCAGGATTCCCATGGGAGTAGCAGCGCCGGGCAAAAGAGCCTGGGAGAGATCCTCGACCTACAAGAAGCATCTGTGCAGGAACAACGTCCATCTGTCTGTCCGTCGAGCAGCACATTGTGTCCTGGCTGTCAGATGCAGCCCTGTGTACGTTGCTGCCCAATCTATATTTAGCCCCTGATGTAACTAAAGTCAATAGTATTCCATTAGGGCAGCTGCTCCTAACTCCCGAATAGGCTTTCCTACCCTGGCTCCACCTACACATGTCAAAAATGTGGACATATACAGCTACAAAACCTTCCCGTGTTTATATACACAGCGGCACAGTTTTGAATAGAAAATATACGACTGTTAGCATAGTTTAACGGTCTGCTATATAACAGCAGCGGCACTTTTTTTAAGAGACATTGATTCTTCTTGTCCAGGGGTGAGTTTAAAGGGCTTAAGCTTTGCTGCAAGTCAATATTGGCCTTTCCCTTTTTAGGGTATGTTTCTGCATTGGAGCATTCCTTATCTCTGCTGCCGACGACAGGTTCTCTGGAGCGTTTTGTAGCGTTTTCTGGGAAGGGAGATGTGCATATAAAAAAGAAGAATCGTGTTGCAAATCCCACACTTGAGCCTGTAAGAGGTTTACATCTGGTGTTTTGTATTACTTAAATTTTTAGGGCTTGCAGCAAGCACTGTATGAATATTCCCAAATGCTTGCTTTTCCAAAGTAAAATTCCAATTTAAACATTTTGGGTTTCCTTTCAGTTTTGCTGTGAAATGCTACAGAAGGCATTGCAATGCAAAGCACTAGAGAATTATAGTTCCCTACCGCAGCCCAGGGAAATGCAGGAATTAAAGTGGCCACCAAGATAAAGTTAAAGGCACAGACCTGAAATCATGAATGGGGAGAGGAAGGAAATCTCATATAACTACCTTCTCCAAAAGATCCATCCATCCCCCTAAATGATGATATACATAGTGAAAATGCCCAAAATACCTTAAATTTAACAAATAAATAGAGCCCTGTACAAGAAACACATTTCAAGAAGCACAACAGGTTTATGCCTGAAGTTAGTACTGCTTGTGTTCAGTCCCTTGACCTCCACCATGTGTGCCAGGAGGGCACAGAGAACCTCTGTTGGCATTTCTTAGTAAATATAAATATTTCTTCCACTAGCAAGGTACATTTGGAAACACAAAATTAAGACTCAGGAGTCTGCAGACATGTTGCCATTTAGACCAGTGGTTAAAGTCAAGCCAGCCAGTTATTAAGCAAAGTCTGTTCCCAACCGATAGCTATCTGATGGTTTTTAAGGAGTGAAAGGGTGCATCTTAATTTCTAAATATAAAAATTTAAATCAAAGAGTACAGAGGATGGAAATTAACCAGGATTTGGTGCATTCAGAAAGATCAGGGGTTTAATGGCAAAGTTTCCTTAACCATGCAGCCCAGAACACAAACAAACGTCTCTGGTTATGCTAGGACATGCAGTGAAGTGGCATCCAACAGAGCACCCACACACTCACATATACCCCCTGCAGCCATGCATGACACCACCGTGCTGCAACACCACAGGTCACACTTGGTTTTGAACACCACTGATGGACCAGAGAAATAGTCCCATCTCTGCAGATGCAGACCTCAGCTGGGGCAGCTGATGGGGAGCAGCCCCCTCTGGAAGTCAGGCTAAAACCCACCAGTACCTGAACATCACAGGTAAACTCAAAAGCTTCCAAAATCAACTCCTAAAGGTAATGGTTGCTCTTTACAAAGACATGGAAACCAAGACCTCAAAAACATTGCTGTTTGAGACTTGTGTGAGACTTGCACCCAGGATGGGAAGCACCAGAGAAGGCCCAGGAAGGAATAAGAGCAAGGAGGTAAAGACATTTCAGGAATATTGCCTAAGCAACACACTGACTCTCCAGGGAAGCCTGGGTACAAGCTGAGGTCTCTGATTTCTTTTCAAACTTCTAGGCATAGAGGCTTCTTTCTAAAGGCTTGCTTTTCCCTCTCCTCCCACGGTCACCAGAGGCACTGTGGCAATAGAGAGAAGACACCTGCGATGACAGGTACCTGGCTGCACCTCTCCATTCTGGGGAGCTATGTCCCACCCTCCCAGAAAACAGCACAGGATTCATCATATCACCCTTTTCTCAAGAACCATGCCAGTGACCAGCTGGTCGGTGGACATGCCTCCTGGTGATGTGGAATAACTCCAAATTATTCACCTGAGGGCTTGGTGGATGGGGTGATGTTAGAAATCCTTGACATGAGACAGCAAGGTATGGATTGTCTCAGCCAGATCAGCTCAAAAAAACAAATCAGTTTGTACTTCTCAAAATTATTTATCTAAATTCATTAGCGTGGAGAAAACCCCTTGCAATGAGGATGCTTTCTGAAGGAGGAAACCAGCTTTTAAAGTATGGGAAGCCTATAATTCTTCTGGCAGTCTATGAACTTATTTTTCAAAAAAGGACATTTGGAGATGTATAAATTCTGGGAAACATTTACCACTGTGTAATGGCACTGCCCAAAGTTGCAGGGAGAAAAAAAAAGACTATGTTTTCTAATGCTTTTCGAAATGCAAAATTTCCAGGTCTAAAAATTCAGGGTCAAAGCAGGTGCTTACAGTGACTATTGCAGTAGAAGAACAATAGACCTGAACAGAAGAGAAATTCTATTTTCTTTTTTCAGGTAAGAGCCTCATTAAAAATCAATAGGCCTAATTTATCCCTGATAACATTCTGTTGAAGTCTGTAGGTTTACCCTAGGGATTAATTTAGCCTAATGGGTCTTCATGCACAAACAACATAGGCAAGGTTTGATTCTTGGAAGTTACAGCATAGCAAATGCTACCACAGGATTTGATCCTATCACTTGCAAAGACAGAGTGGGTTGAAGTATCTGATAGGCTCAAAGCCCTTGAATGATGTCCAAATACAGCCTGTAGTGAATAAATGTTTTACGGCCAATCATATGTCACTGTGAATCAACTTTTTCTATTGATGGTGCTAATTGAAAAATGAAAGAACAGAGCTCAATTTATACATTTTGAAGAAAAAAAATAAAAAAGAGATGTGTGATCTTCCATCCCTTGTGGACACTGGCAAAAGTGAGTCATCCTGACCTACCGTGATCCTTGCAAGGAGATATTTTTCTCCAGTCCTAGAAAAGGAGCATTTGCCTTGCAAGGCTTGGGGGGG
>NW_009646933.1:179500-181793 GCF_000708025.1 Charadrius vociferus | reverse complement strand
AGCAACCCTGGGAGCTGTGACATAACGTCTGAAGACACGGGCAGGAGGAGGACCGGGCAGCAGAGGCAGCTCCAGTTCCAGTCTTAACGTCATTAGAGGGGAAATCAAGCACGGTGGCTTTTAAGCACAGTCTGAGGAAGCATCACGCTAGGAGACCAAATAAAATCCCCAACAACAACAACAAAATCCCAACAGGGCACCTGTAACCCTTTCGCTTTCACTTCCTCAGGCAGCAAAAGGCACTGCTTGAAGGTCCGGAAAAAACCTTTTCCATAGAGCTGAGGCTGCCACGATGACAACTGGAGAGCTTTTGGCTTAAGAAAATCACCACAAGCCCTACAGAACTGCTGGTGGCAGCACCATGCAAACATCCATCTTTAAAAAAAAAAAAAAAAAAAAAGAGAAAGGAGATCGTTTCTGAAGACATGGTGTTCCCATACATTTTGTGCTTCCCTGACTGTATCTTCCACCTCCCTGTTCCTGCCCCTCCCATCACCCTTGCTGCACAGTAGCAAGCTGGGTAAATAGTAATCATGATAGGAAATTATTAATGAATTATCAATTGCAATCAAATTGCATAATGCAAACAGTTGGAGGGTAAGGAAAAGTACTGGCTGCTGTCTTTATTATTATGTTGGAGTGAAGGTGGAGGCAGAAAGTTAGGAGGCTGATATGTCTGCTTTAGACCCTGAAGTGTATCCTACACGCTGGCTATGCTGGGTAACTCTTTGGAAAGCCAAACATAAAAGCTCATGCAAAACCCTGTGCTAGATTTGCATGTAGACAGTTATTAAGACACTGTATATGAAATTCCATTTTTACCCATGCAAATAGAAGGGTAGAAGTGCTGCCAGCAGCTGTTCATGCAAAGCTGGGCTGTAATGGCACATGCCTGAAGAAGAGTAGGAGCGGGACTTCTTGGGCAGGAGGCTTTTGCTCGATCCACTTTCAGCAGCAGTACTTCCAGATGTTTAATCAACAAATAAACACTCTGAAACTTTCTCATGAAGTAATCAAGACATTTTTCCTCATATCAGTCAAGCCTCATGATATAAAGAGCTGTCCTAACAAGTTCCTCCAAGGGTAAACTGAAGCTAAGTGGTGATAAGGTCTGGGGTTGCCTAAAATATCCAGAAAAGTCAATAACAATCAAGACAACCACTAATTTGGATGACTCCATTGGGGTGTAACTACACGACTTGAAACTTTCATGTTTGAAAACATCGGCCATAACTATTTGCTTGTGGTTAAAGAGAGGATAAGGAACAGACCTGTGCTGGTTTTTGGACTTAACCGCTAAAAACAAGGCATGAAAAAGGCTGAAAAAACAGTGTGGGCACAAGGACGTGCTCATTTATCTCCTTGAGAGAGGGCTGCTCACTGGGAAAGGACTGGGATCACTGCTAAAGGCAATCAGAGGAGGATGGAAACCCATCTGTGGTCGAGGTGTCCCCAGCTGGCTCTGGAAAAGGGACCTGAGCTGCTCGGCCCTTCTCACTCCCTTTGGAAACACCAGCGGCAGTAGCTCAGCCACTGACTTCTTTTACATTTGGACACGGATGACACTGAGTGGCGTATCTTTAACAGCTCTTGCTTTTCTAGTTAAGCATTAATGTTTAACGAGATCAGCCTGCAGTTGCTCGTTAGTGTGCAGTGCTCCAGCTAATTAATACATCACCGGGAGAGCCGGCCTGAGAAAGGAGAGCGACTAAGTGCATTCCTAAGGCATTTCTCAGCCTTCAGCAAAGAGAGAAAAAAAGAAGGGAAAAAAAAAAAAAAGGAAAAAAAGGCAAAGGGTTCTTCAAGAGGGGGGGGGGGGCGAGGCTGTCTCTCACCACGCCAGCGTCCTCCCGATAAAAGATGAGTACGTAGCTTGCAAGGAGCAGTGCCGGAGAGGCAGCTCGAGTGTCACAAAAACACCTCAACCCTGACAGCCACACAAATTCTCCAAGCAAGGAGAAACAAACAAACCATCTTCTCCTCCCCTGCTAATTCCGCCTGCCGGCTCACCCCCTGCAACCGGGGTCACAGGGAGATCAGGAAAGTCTTGTCAGCATCTGGCTTGGGGCCACTCCATCGCATTTGGCGGAGCTGGTACATGATCAACAGGCAGGCATTATTTTTAGAAATAATATGCATTACTGCTAATTCTCATAAATCTAATGGGATTCCCACAAATTTTCAATTTATTGTACCTACAATCCCATTGCCTGCATCAAGTGATAATTTGTCATCCTTGCTGCTGAAGACAAAATCTTTAAAATGCAATGCCAGTATTTTTCTAGCATTTCAG
>NW_009646933.1:173610-179483 GCF_000708025.1 Charadrius vociferus | reverse complement strand
AAAACTGAAAGACCCTTTCGTGGTTCCCTCAATCTAAATTTCAGCTCCATTTTTAAACCAGGGAAGTACTTTTGGAGCTATTGAATGAAAAAAAAAAAATAAAATCTGGGGCCGCTCCTACTGTAAATAATGTCTTAGAGCCTAGGTTCATTTTTAACAGCTATTTTAGAATGAAAAAAATGAAAAACATAATTGTCTCTTTTTATAGGTAACAGCAGCCACACAGTGTAAAACCTCCATTTGTATGTAACACAAAAGAACAGTCAGGGTCATCAGAACCACTAAGCACAAAAATCTGTAGTTCAGTTTTTAGACTTTTAGTCTAGGGAGCGTTGTAAGGAAGCAGAGAGATGGACCAATATACATATCACACCTTTAGGAAGAAGATCCAGCTTTTCCAAGGAAAATGTGTTGCAGCTGCCAAAATGGAAGTGATAGCTATCTGGCCGTGAATCATACCTGCTTTAGGATTAAAGATCATATCTCTACGTGAGCCACTATCAGCGGTGTTATAGTTGGAGTTGCTAATGCTGCTAAAGTCAAAATATTTGAAGATTGTAGGCCAGGCTCCTTGGAAACACTGAATTAGCTTTAAAGTCATATAAATTAGATCCTACTTATGTGCCTTCTGAGTTTCAAGGACTTTATAATTTAAGCCTCATCACTCACTGATGCTGCTGCAGATGTTTAAAAGGGAAAAAACAAAACAAAAATAAAAACAGGGAAAAAAACAAACTACCACACACCTCACATCATAACAGCCTTAAAAATCACAAGAGTTAGCTATGTAGGTCCCAAACCGACACTCAGCCCATGTGAACCAGCCATCCTTCCACTCCTGGATCCAGCTGAGTGCTAAGTGGATAACATAGGCAGGAGGTAAAGATTCAAATGTTGATGCTTGAGCAAACTGAAATGAATGGGCAAAGTTAGGAACTTTGGCACGGCAAGAATGAAGGCTTTTCATTGCTGCACACCGAGTCCGCGGAGATGAAATGGAAACTGTGCTCCACCGCCCTTTTTGTTACTGAGTAAATGACAGCTGATACAGAAGGACAATTTGCTACTATTGCTGGAGATGGAGTGAAGAAGGGAAGTGGAGAGGAAGAGAGAGAAGTACATTCTACAAAAGGGCACAGCTGAGAACAATGCTTTAGTGGTAAATGGGACTCTCCAGTATGAGATACGATCTTCACCTAAGCCATGCTGTGAGCATCCTTTCCAATGCAGTAAATATAATATTGGGGGGAGAAAATTCTAACACTCATTAGACAATTTGAGAGCAGCTAGATTATATAAGAGAAAGATCTAATTTACTTTTATTCTTAAGTCTCATAGATACAGTAATGTATGTATGTCCACACATAGATGCAAACTTTATTTTCAATAGCTATACGGCCTGAATTATTGGAATAACTGGAATCTGTTATCGTGATCGACAAAGGATTCCTCCTGGCACCAGTCTCTGGCTTTAGGAAGTTGTGCTACCCCTTTTATCAGACAAGAGAACTCAGTTAGAGACAAGTTCCAGGGTGACCCAGCAAGGCTGGAGATGAACAAAATGCAAACACAATTTTCGGTGGTCCAGGAAAGACTTGATTTAAGCAGGGGACAATTTGGCTCAATCTTGTGTAGATAAGGAAAAGTGAAAATGAGTATGAAACAAATAACAGAAAAAACATAAGGTCCCTTGTTCAACAGATACCGCTGTACCAGGTCTTGAAGAGTAAAGAGAACAGGTTGAGAGAGTTGGAGATGAAAATTAGAAATAGTGATTTACTTATAACTCCAACTTACTGTGAGTAACTTCTCTAACACCCAGGTGATGTGCACATGGGATCAGAGACAATACTAGTCCTGCATGGAAACCCAAGTAATGGCAATATCAACACGTTGCTGTTCAGCCACTTATAATTTCCGGAATTGTTGTACCTGTCCATGGGGCCAGTGACTCACTCTTCTGGCAATCAATTGTTAATGAATTGCCAATAATGGTACACAGACTGAACAAAACCCAAGAACTTTCATGTAATCCTATACACATTTGAAAAAAACAAACCAAACCAAACCAAAAACCACAAAAACAAACAAAAAAAAACCCCAAAAAACCCAATAAACAAAAACCAAGACAAATGGATGATTCACTCTCCCAGAAAACTCATCCCAAAGCCTGCTTCATCATCACCTGAAAGCACTGGAAAAGAAAGCTAAACCTAAATGCACATCTAGCAGTAGTTCACTAGGACCTGAGGTTGTATCCATTAAGAACACAACACATGAAGGCAAAGCCTTCGCTTCCACTGATGTCCTGACATTGCAACTCACTTGTTGCCTTCCTTGTTCATTTGTTTTCTTTCCATGATATTGCTGTCTCTGCAAAGCTGCTGGACTGCCACTGCTGGTCGTGGAAAGCTTATGCCGTGAAGGAGAGGAGGCAGCACCCTGGGTAGTGCCCAGCACTTCACCTCAGAGCTTCCCGGAACTTTTAAGGGCTGATGTATAATGGTATAACTGGAATAGTTTGGGTATTTTAAAGATTAAAAGATGAAAAAGTAAGAATCACCTTCCCAAATTATAAAAGCCAGCATGTTTTTAGCAGTGCGCTGAAACTCCCTGTCCTCTGAAATTAACTTGGTGTGAGTCTGGCATGCAGGAGGGGAAGTTTCAGCTGAAACACTGAGAGTTGCCACAGCCCAAACAATCAAATCAGGGACTTATCATGGGAAGTGACAACCAACCTCAACTATAAGCAAGGTCATCAGCTCCATCTAAACACTTTCTTTGAAATATATCTGCAGGGGAATAAAAACAGGATGGCAAATGATTCAAGACTAAATACTCCAACATATCCTGCAATACCCTTTGCACTCCCTTTTTGAGTCCAGGAAAAGCCAGGAAGCTGAGTAGCAGCTCCGTTTCCGTTCCCTTTTCACCTCTCCTCAAGAAGAGTGACTTTTAACCTTATTATTTATATTACCCTCACATCTGCAATTAGGCACTGCACAAACACGCGATTGGAGGGAAGTACCTGCCCCAAGGAGCCTACAGATGGGCAGAGGCTGGGGAAGTGTTAGACAGGGAGATAAACCATCTCGCTCCACATCACAAGGCGGAGACAGGTGTATGGGCCAGCTTTCAGCTTGGTGACACTAAAACCCTCCTGTGGTGACACAGAGCAGCCACGTGCCCACCTCTGTATTTCTGGCAGCATCTGCCTGCGATGGCAATTGCCCATCTGTCTTCCCAGGTCAAACACAGACAGGCAGAGTGCATCCCTTGGCAGCATCCCTTTCTGCTGGGTTGGATGCAATTAGCTGCAGTCGTTAGAGCTGCCTTCATAGAATCATAGAATGGTTTGGGTTGGAAGGGACCTTAAAGATCATCTAGTTCCAACCCCCCTGCCATGGGCAGGGACACCTCCCACCAAACCAGGTTGCTCCAAGCCCTGTCCAACCTGGCCTTGAACACCTCCAGGGATGGGGCAGCCACAGCTTCTCTGGGCAACCTGCGCCAGTGCCTCACCACCCTCACAGCAAAGAATTTCTTCCCAACATCTAATCTAAATCTTCTCTCATACAGTTTAAAACCATTACCCCTCATCCAATCGCTCCACTCCCTGATCAAGAGTCCCTCCCCAGCTTTCCCGGAGCTCCCCTTTAAGTACTGGACAGCTGCTATAAAGCACTGGAAGGCTGCTACATGCCCTCATTGGAGCCATCACCCCATGAAGCACATCCTGTGGATGGAGGGCATGTGCCGCCCCATCAGGTTCTTACCAAGGCCAGCCAGCTCAATGGGGGCTTAGTAAAATAAAGATCAAATCCAACTTGAACAGTAGCTTTAAGATTTTTATTTCTTTTTTTTTTTTTTTTTGCAACTCCAGACTTTTTTCTCTCTCCTGCTATTTCTCCCTATGTAGGCATCCTGGTGGTGCCCACAGGCTGAAAACCTTTCATCCCTCTGTAGCTAGAAAGCAGCGAGATGTTTATTTTCTTCCTCTTTTCTCAGTCTTAATGAAAGCTTTCAGACACAAATGGCTGGAGATTCACACATCGCACCCAGAGTATATCTGGATTTACTAAAAGCTCTTAGGTTTCCTGTCACCCAGTGAACATAAACAAAGCCCACAAACAACCATACCTCCCCTTGGAAACCATGAAAAAACAGAAAGAGATAAAACCAGCACTGAAGACCTTTGGCTGACAGGTTAAATAACAAACACACGCGCGTGCACACACACACATACACACACCCCCCTCACTCAGGAGTCAGTCCCTGCGCTGGAATGTGTAATACAAGCACAGCAGCTGCCTATACCAGTAATCTAAGGAAAAGGTCAAAGAAAGGTATGTATCCAGCATTTGCTTTGAAATACTCTATAAGGAGAATGTGGTCCGTTCTTTTTCCTTTCTGTTGTCTTTCCCATACTTTTTCATGGCCCTTTCGCATTCATGCCACCAAGAGATGCAAAAAGGGCTGCCTCTGATATTAAAGATCACTTATACAGTCCTTTGAACTGGGCTGGATTTGGGGTTTTTTTTGAGCAATCAAGGAGGAGGGAAGGTATGACTTTTTTTGGACAGGGAGTAGCTTAAATATTAAGCAGTGAAATCTAGTTGCAGCTGCTACTTGGGAAGGATAGTGGTGATCTTGAATGAGGAAGACATGAACCTTTTGATGTTTTGAGGTCAAAAGCAGCCTAATAACTGAATTGGGTAACAGGGAAAAAATGAGAAATCTTGAAATTGCATTCAGGGAAAAAAATCTAGATTAGTGCTGTGCAGGGTAATCCTCTCTACAGACACTGCCTCACTCTTTGAGACAGCATTCACCAAAACCCAGGAGTATTCTCTAAAGGACACAACCCTCTAGAAATAATGCTAGAATGCAGCTTTTCCCTTGCTTAATTTCTTTATGAAAGTGGAAGGAAAATAGTAATCTTTATAATTCATGTATTGATAGCAAAATGCTTAACATCTCACCCTGAGAAGAAAAGAGTAAATTCACAGGAATTACTTTGTGAATTTGCCTCAAAAGGATTCCTTCTCCACCCCTATTATTATTATTTTTTGGTGGTAGATTATTTTTCTAATAGGATTAACATTACCCTCTTGGCTTCTGTGTAAATGGGTGAGTTCACCTTGCCATAAGCTGTTTCAGCTGGAACACAGAAAAGAGATTTCTGAAATCTTTGAAGTTAAAAAAAAAAAAAAAAATATCTCCTGATGGACTAGTCTTCCCATAAATAGAGACATTCATATTGGCATCCCTCATGATGGAAACATTCTCAATAAAGGCTGTCCCATATCCAACCAGTTAAACTTCAAGGAAAAAGTCTTGGAAAAACTTAATGGGCTACAAAGCTCTTGCCTTGTTATCACAGAATCACAGAATGGTCAGGGTTGGAAGGCACCTCTGGAGATCATCTAGTCCAAACCCCTCGCCAGAGCAGGGTCACCTACAGCAGTTGCACAGGACAGCGTCCAGGCGGGTTTGGAATGTCTCCAGAGTGGGAGACTCCACAACCTCTCTGGGCAGCCCGTGCCAGTGCTCCACTACCCTCAAAGTAAAGTTTCTCCTCATGTTAAGATGCAACTTCCTATGTTCAAGTTTGTGCCCATTACCTCTTGTCCTCTCACTGGACACCACTGAAAAAAGACAGTTCCCATCCCCCTGGCACCCTCCCTTTAAGGATTTGTAAGCATTAATAAGATCCCCCCTCAGTCTTCTTTTCTCTAGACTAAAGGGACCCAAGTCCCTCAGTCTTTGCTCATAAGAGAGATGTTCCAATCCCCTAATCATCTTTGCAGCCCTTTGCTGGACCCTCTCCAGCAGAACCCTGTCTTTCTTGAACTGGGGAGCCCAGAACTGGA
>NW_009646933.1:172022-172994 GCF_000708025.1 Charadrius vociferus | reverse complement strand
AAAAAAAAAAAAAAAAAAGCACACATTAGGCTCAGCACTGCCAAAAACTGCTCAGATGGGCTGGCTGGACCCCCTCACTCTCCCTTCATCATTTCTGCATGACAAACCTGTGCCCCTTCTTTTCACTCCTGTCCTATTGTTGGGGTGATGCCTTTTCATGACCCAGCTCTACCAGTAAAAGGCTTCATTTCAGTGCTGAGAGAAATGTAGAAGAGTCCTTCAGGATGAAAGGTAAGATAAGAAAACCAACTTATTCCATCAGGCTAAAGAGCAGCTCTTCCCAGGGAGGCAGGCCATTTGCATGCCATTTGGGTTCGCTGGGAGAGATGCCTCCATTCTTCTCCCATCCCTGCCTCCTGGTCCGTGAGCGAACACGGGGCTCAAGAGGAGAGTCTACATTACACTCCAGATGCATTACTGGTCCCTGTGCATTGCTATAGGCCATCAACATAAACCTGACAGCGCTTTGAAGTCTGTAAACCGATTCCTACGTAACTGCTTAGAGTTTCTCCCCTCCCTATGCCCCAAACAGCTTTTCATTTGATGTTCTGGCACAGAGCTAATCTGAGAAAGGATCAGAAACTCGACGCTATTGACAGTAGTGACAGGAGTGTCTCAGTGTGACAGCTGATTGAGCCCGTCTCGCATTTCACTGACAAACTCAATTGCTCCAGTAAATCGAGTGAAAGTCAATACAGGCATCTCCTCCTCGGACCATGGGTGCGTCCCCCCTCCTCCAGCCCTCCTGAGGGCCACTTGCTGCTGCCACCTCTTGTAGGACCCAGCTGAGAGCCCCATCCCTGTGTGCAATGGAGAAACGGACCTGCAGCTCACACGGGCTTCGAGGGCAACAATGCAGTGCTCACCCTGCTGATATGAAGCTTGGTGAAGCTTATACTTCTCCCCCTTCACCATTTTCCTTTTTTTTTTTTTTTTTTTTTTTTTTTTTTTATAAAAAACTTTCCTGAAAAA
>NW_009646933.1:166595-171620 GCF_000708025.1 Charadrius vociferus | reverse complement strand
AAGTTTTTATTCCCCCCCCCTCCCCTTTTTTTTTTTTTTTTTTTTTTTTTTTTCTTTTCTTTAATAGAAACCTCTCCTGAAAAATCAAGTTTCATCACAAATCCTCAGCCCAGGCTTATGCCATAACAGCTGGGCAGTGTTGGAGACGCAGGAGTGGGGTGTCTGCGTGGCCAACTGACCCCAAGCAATGCCCGTGTGGCAGTGCACGTTGGGGATAAGAAAAAGAAACACAGGTCTGCTGGCTTTCTTTTGGGTAAACCAGCAATAAAAGCCAGCTGCAAGGAGCAAACTCATATAAAGGTAAAAGAGGTGGGAGAAGAGGCTCAAGCCCGTTGCAGATGGCAACCTTGTGTTGGCAGTGAGTAACCAGGCAATTAAGTCAGTGACTTAACAGGCTTTTTCCGCACTTTAATTGTGAAGCAAGGGTGTCTGTGGCTCAGGGCAAGCAAACCACAAAGCAGACTGAACACCAGGCACAGGGAACCTGAATTTGTGCAGCAAACGGCGCAGGGAGACGGGCTACATGGTGAGGAACATATGCAGGCTACCGTTTGCAAATGGAAATCAAATAGGTTGCCATTACCAATAATGAAGTGTGAGGTTGGCGTGGTTTCTGTCTCTCAGATTTCAGCACGGTTTATTTTTATAGAGGCAGCTTCCTCGTGCAAAGTGTGGGCAAACAGGCTGCTGGCAGGGAGGCGGGAGAGGGGAGCAGGGAGGACGGGGCTTCTCGGGGAGGGCACAGGAGGCTTTCCCACCTGCTGGGATGGAACAGCAAGTGGCGGAGATGGAGCTCCAGGAGAGAAAAGTGACATTTCATAGAGACAAATGGCCAAGATATTAATCTTGTTGACGAGAGGAGTAAGGGAAGATGCAGGAGCAGAGGAAGGAGAAAGGAAAACAGTGCTGAGCAGGTATCAGGTGCTGAGAGGGCAAGGGTTAGAGATGACAAGCTGAAAGATAGAGCCATGCAAACAAAATAACAGGCTCTCTGTGGCATGAAGTCATATGAACGAGTAACTACAGACACCCCTACATAAATATATTCCACCGTCCTCATATTCTTAGAGCACGTCAAGCTTTGCCTCCACTCACCCTACCCTGCAAACAGCTGAGGATACAAAAGCTACACTGTCCCTCCTGCCTTAAAAGAAATCAACTTAAACATTACAACACCTCCACCCCAGCGTTACGCTCCGATGCCAGGATCAACACATAGCCGAGCTGCCTGCCCCGCTCCCACCGCTGCTCCCTGGCAGCTCAACACCTCGCAGCCGAAGCATGCTGCAGGCTTCCCTCCCTTCCAGCTCCGCGTGGACACGTGTGCTCCCAACCAAATGACCTCATCTGGACCGGATTGAGCCTTCCAAGTCAAAATAAATACAGCATATTGGAACTGGCAGCGATTTTCAAAGGTTTAAGTTGGGTCCCTCTCAATTTTCACTCAGCACTTTATACATTTTGTCTGCTACAAAATGGGAGCATTTTATATTCCCAGCTCCAATACATATTTTATGAACCTTCAGAAAAGCTGCCTCCTATGCAGTTAATATTTTGGTTCCAAAGTTAACTGGTTAAAACGCATATTAATAGATTGGGCATGGGGGAGAAGAAAAAAAAAAAAAGAAGGAAAAAAAAAAGGCAGGTGAGAAATGCTGGGGGAAGAAAAATAGCAATGTTTGGAATGGCTCTGCAGCCAAGACAGCAAACCCGGTCTTTTTAATGGGACCACCCAAGCGAGCAAGACCTTAAGCTCTTACTCACGTGTGCTATGTTCACTGCAGTGTAATTCAAAGTCCAGAGGGGAGTTAGAAAAAGTAATAGTGGGGTTTAATAAGGGCTTAGCAGATGAGAGAAAGTACTGGGTTCCCACCAAAGTTCATTCCCAAACTTGCCAGCAGAATATCATGTGATCTCAAGGCTGGTTCAGTAAACACGGGAGCAGGGAGATGGTGCTGCTGGAACAAGCTGTCACTGCCTGGGTTTGCCAGAAGTCAACCATTGTTCATCAGCTTCTCCTGAATATACTGTTACGGGATATTTCTGGAAGTGAGTAGCACCACCTCCTCTACATGCATTCCTGACTTCCAAACCAAAAACACCCCCAACAAACCCAAAAATCTCTTCTGAAGGCCACTTAACAGAACAGCCTTTGAGCTTGTGGTATTTTCTCCAAAAACCAGCCTATATGGGAAGCCTTCCTTGTTTTAAAGTCATTAGTTAATTCAACACCAATCCTTTATGTGTTACGAATAGTTCAGTTGGGTTGGCTGAGTCAGATCTAAGGTGCACTTCTAGGTCACAGTTAAAAATATTGCCACTGAATAAAACTGTATTTATAATGCTGTAAGTGCCAAGATAAGACAAACCAAGAAGTAATAAAGGAAAGAGAAGTTTAGAAAGCCACTTAAAATAGGAGAAGTGGTGGAGATACAACAGATCACTCAATGATGGCAAAGCTGGGTTCGTAGATTACTGCCCTATTGCTTTCTCCAGTCTAGCTGAAACAATCCCATCAGCAAAAGCCTATCGTTAGATTTAGCAATGGCATCTCCAAAGACAGAGCAATAGTCACGTGCAGGATTGGCTGTATCAGTATCCTTTCTCTCTGGGATTACACTGTTTGTATCCTAGCCTCTAGGAAAGAGGATGATTGATGTATAACAGCAGAGGAAGGAGGAGGGGGACAAACAGGAAGGGGAGAAGATGGGAAAATCTGGTGCCCAACACGAAACATTTAAGCCCTAAACTTCCGTGGGGATGTGATCCTACCCTGCAGTGTTGTTATTTTTTTGCCACAGAATTAAAAAGAAGGACTTTTCCTGGTGTCACTGCAGGCCACAGAGGATAAATCCAAATGACAGGGCTTAAGTTATGAATATGGGGAATTAGAGATGAGAAGTAAAGCAGCTTATAATGACTCTCCCATTTGCTCTTTGGAATACAAGCTTCAGAACTGATTTTGAAAGGCCCTGTCTTCATCCTAGCAGCTTCTCAAAAATGAAGCTTGAGAGTTTCTTCGCCTTGCAGCCTCTTCAGCATGATTTGATAATGATAAAAAGAGAATATAAAAGCTTCTGCAGGCTGTTATTTATCAGGAATCATTCCCTTGTTTTCTAAGTACAACCACTGACCTCTAGGGAGGATGTTGAGAGAGAGATTTCAATTGACTTCCTTATGAAGGTAGCCATGGTTCAACTCAGAGCCTCCATTCCTGACACAGTCACTGGAGGGAGGTACAGATGCCTCAACAGCACATCAGTCAGTCAGTTATCTAAAGTCAAACCATAGCAGTGCCCTTCAAATTCCTACAACAGCACTGGGGAACACAGAGTTCATGGAAAATGGCTAGCATCGTCTTGTCATCCTGTTTACATGGATACTCAGGCGGCCTCAGGACACTTACCCAAGTCTTGGCCCATAACGCCTATAGACAACAAAGGTATTCATATCCAAATGGAAACTTTTGCACCACGCCATCATCAAATGTTTTCCCATGCCTACAACGTGACAAGGTAAATGACCAATCAGCCCAGAGCGTATTGAGAAGGACATAGGGTTGGGAAAGTTAATTTTATCATCTTTTCTGACCCCAGCTTCAGGGTAAGGTAATCACATTACCCACTCAGTTGCAAAACATTTTGAACTCTTTTTAAAGGGCTTGACATCAACTACCTAAATAGTTATGATGGGCATCTTTGGTGGGACAAAACACAGGGCCTCATGTCTCATAGCGTTTCCCTATTTGCTCAGTCTCAGTGTCTTGCAGGTAGAGTCTAACCCGTTCTAACAATGAAGTAACTACTCTGTCAAATAACTCACATCCTTGGAGAGATAAGACTAAGAAAGAAAACTAAGGCAAAATAACTTGGCTAAGTTTGTAGAACAGATCCACGTTGGAGAATGAGAGCCCATTTCCCGGCCTCCTACGCCAATACGCTGCTAGACTAATCCTGCTACCCTCCAGAAACAAACTTCATTACCTCAGGAAGGACAGTGAGGCTTCCTATGGCTTTTCATTTTCCTCTCTGTATTTTTTCTCAACAAAAGAAAAGCCATTAATATTCGATCATTCCTGCATGTAAGATGCAGTTGCTAAAATGGTTTTGCACTTAACAGCCTTCAGTTGCAGACTAAATTGATGACACTTAAAACGTGCCCATGAGCCACAGCAGAATGATCCCATTACAGCACTGCCTTAGTAATGTTGTGTTAGTTAAGGTTATGTTGTCTGGTTTTGAGCGTTTATAACCCAGCTGTGAATATATTCTCCAGGCTGGAACCGGTTGCAGAGGGGATTTAGTCCTGCAGCGAATCATATGACTTTTTCTTTTATTTTTTTTTCCTACTTTAGATCAGATTTTTGTCTGGTTCTTTTTAAGATACAACATAAATAAAAAAAAAAAAAAAGAATAAAACATCCCTCTGCCGGGATGTTAGTAGGAGCCATGCTATATTTCAAGACAGTGTTAACCTACCTCAGGCAAAGCCTACACCATGCTAATATCCAAGTACTCCCCAGTCTTTAACATGAAGGATATCCGTTGTGCTTTCATTGCTTTATAAAGAGACTGAAGTCTTGTGGGAATTAAATCACACATCTGGTTGTACAGGAAACCTGTGGCAGACTGAGGAACTGAACCAGTATTTCTGAAGGGTGAGCTGACTCCATAGACACTGAGACACTTCTTCCATCTGCAATAAAGACTTTCAAACTATAGCTTGAATGATTTTTCCCCTGCACAAGGGGTTTTGCTTCTTCTACAAAGACCACTTTGGTTACAGTTTTATTTGACAAAGCTTTCTGAGTGGTTTCCAGGAGATAATGTTTTAAAAACTGATTTTGACCTATATAAGGAGATTTTAAACCCAAGGTACAGATGTATCTTAGGCTGTTACCATCTCTCGCCAAACCAGACTTGCATGCACAAACAAGAAACTCACGAAGTGGGATATAACAAAGAGTAAAAGGATAAAGAATCATAGAATGGTTTAGGTTGGAAAGGACCTTGAAGATCATCGAGT
>NW_009646933.1:163818-166420 GCF_000708025.1 Charadrius vociferus | reverse complement strand
CCAGAGCCTTCTCTTCTCCAGGCTGAACAGCCCCAACTCTCTCAGCCTTTCCCCATAGAAGAGGTGCTCCAGCCCTCGGATCATCCTCGTGGCTCTCCTCTGGACACGCTACAGCAGGTCCATGTTTTTCTTATGCTGGGGACTCCAGAGCTGGATGCAGTACTCCAGGTGGGGTCTCACGAGAGTGGAGTAGAAGGGCAGAATCCCCTCCCTTGACCTGCTGGCCATACTTCTTTTGGTGCAGCCCAGGATGTGGTTGGCCTTCTGGGCTGCGATTGCATATTGTCAGCAAGGAACAAAAGACTGTATAGATGGAGCAATGCAAAAATGTTTCTGTCAGCATGGTCAACCCAACAGCAGAACAGACTCTTATAAGAAAATCAGGAAAATTCATCCCCCGAGCTGCTGGAAAATTCAACAGAATACATTTTCCATGAATAACCAGTATCATGACTGGATATTTGCTGAATGCAGAACAACCATATTGGGTAAAATTCCAGACAGATGACCTGCTGAGATTGAGGAGCTGAATTTCATCTTGTCTTGACATTGACTATGGTACAATGTGAGTAAAAGGGGGGTGCGAACTGCCACCATTCTGCTTCAGTAGCATTTTGCACCCATGCCGAGATAGGCGTGAAGTGCTCTACAAAGTTGCAAGTACAACACTCCAACCAATGAGTGGGTCTTTCTCTCCATCTGCCACCCTCTACAAAGCCTTTGCACTTTCCTTGCACCTCACTGCTCTCGGCAGCTCTCAGCAGGCCATTCAGTTTGCATGAACTTCAGAGTAGGTGGGATCTGGATTCACGTGGCATCTGTCATCTAAAAGGCGGCTGACTGATACTGACCCTGCCATGGTGTCTTCACACGTTGGCATCTGCTAAGGGGAAATGGGAACAAAACAGAGTGGGAAAGGCAGCAAATGCGGTCAGAATGCCAGAGAGTGATGGGTAAGATGGTCCTTTCTGTATCATAATCAAATGGACAAGTCTAAATCTTCACCTATGCATTTTCCTCATTCATCTGCATGTTGTCTCTGCCCTGGTTGAGTCTCCTCGCAGCAGGTAAGGTGCTAATGCAGAGGGCATGGGACTGCTTGGAGCAGCTGAGCAGTGCAGCTTCTCTCTTCCAACTCTTACCCTCTCTGCTCGTGTGGAGAGATCAGTGAAAACAACAAAATAGTTATTAATGCTCCCTGGGATTGCAGAGCCTAAAATGACATGAGACAGCATTTTCTTCAGCTGCTTTAGTTCTCTTTTAGCACGCTGCTGTGTGTTTGCATTTGAGAAGTATAAATGACCCTTTCAAATTCAGGATTTGAGGCTGACGATGACAACTGATAACACTAATTTTTTCATGTGTGAAGCACTTTTCATTCAAAGGGCTCTCAAATTGCTTTTCAAAACCCTACAGCTTCCCTTCATCCACCACCGAAATGAATCTACCTCCGAGGTGGAACAAAGGACCCGTCAATGCAAGGTGGCAGTACACAGCAATTTAGGGCAGGAAGGGAAGAATAGTGTGTCCCACTGAAGGTGCAAGGTCAAGTCAAGTTGGCAGAATACATTTCCTGAATGAGAGCCTGGACGAAACATCATCACCAGGACTTGCATGGTCCAACTCAGGAGGGAAAGTGCCCTGGGATCATCACTCACTAGAAAAAGTCAGAGCCCTAAATTTTACATCTCAAACAGGGGCGGGGCACCATGTTAAAGCACATATTCAGAATTTCCTCAAAAGAAAAAAAAAAAACCAAACAATTTGCTGACTGCAATTTCTGAAGCCCTTCCTGCAAAAAAGGGCACTATTAGTTTTTTGGTCCCCCCCTTCCTGTAGAAAGGAAAGGCTCTATTGAACTTCAGTCTACACTGTGCTACACTTTACAGGAAGCCCAACCCATTTTGAAATTAATATGAACAGTAAAAGGAGACCACAAGGTGGGAAACTCTTGAGGTGAGTACAAGACTATTCATAAAATGAGTGAGAAAAGGAAATAGGTGATTATAAAAGGTCATTAGAAATGTCAGCATACCAATGGCATTGTATGAAGGGAGGTGTAACCCACTGCAACACAAACCTATTACAGCTGAACTTGCAAAGGACACTTACAACCTCAATCCCTTTTGTTCTGAGGCTTACATTTAGGAAGTTTCTTTCATAACATCATCACTCCAAAACTTACATAAATCCAGTGAATGGGGACTTATCCACGCCACTTCCATTTCACAACTCCTTCAATTCCACACAACAGATGAATGAAACCAAAAGAACTTTCCCAGCCACCAGGAACACAGGTGCTTAGCACTAGATTCCACAATTAGCAAAGTGCAACTGCTGTATGAAGGTCCAGAGAAAAGGCAGCTCACATTCAAACACCTCTTGTCCCCACTCAGATCCCATTTAGAGGAAGAGATTTCCAGCTTTTAAAAACGTTTGCTGAGATTAAATTTGCTACAGCATTTTGGCTCACCAAGTGAAACTGTTTTCCCCATACAGCACCACCAGCAGCAAAATTGTGGTGGGTGAACGGAAAAGCAATGGTGGTCCACCTTGCTGAGACCAAAACTCATCATGGAGGGAAAAGCACTCTGATCTGGCA
>NW_009646933.1:147012-163791 GCF_000708025.1 Charadrius vociferus | reverse complement strand
AGTGACTATTTTGGAAAGCAAAAGATTAGTTGGTGGGATTGGAATAATGACAGAGTTAAAGGGTTTGCTTTTAATAGGTACCAGTGTCAAAAGGGGTGTGTTTATCTGTGGTGCTATATGTAACAGTTCACTGAGATCTCAAAGGTCTGGATGATCTATGACAATTTCATAGAATCATCGTATTGTCTAGGTTGGAAGAGACCCTTTGGATCATTGAGTCCAACCATCTACCCTACTTTGCAAAGTTCTCCCCTACACCATATCCCCCAACACCACATCTAAATATCTCTTAAACACATCCAGGGATGGTGACTCAACCACCTCCCTGGGCAGCCTATTCCAATGCCCGACCACTCTTTCTGTGAAAAATCCTTTCCTAATGTTCAGTCTAAATCTACCCTGTTGGAGCTTGAAGCCATTCCCTCTTGTTCTGTCATTAATTACCAGTGAGAAGAGACCAGCACCAACCTCTCTACAGTGTCCTTTCAAATAGTTGTGGATTTGTTTGCTGGCCCCTTCACTAGCTTCGTTGCCCTCCTCTGCACTCGCCTCAGCACCTCGATATCTCTCTTGTATTGAGGTGCCCAAAACTGGACACAATACTCGAGGTGTGGCCTCACCAGCACTGAGTACAGGGGCACAATCCCCTCCCTACTTCTGCTGGCCGCACTATTTCCAATACAAGCCAGGATGCCGTTGGCTTTCTTGGCCACCTGGGCACACTGCCGGCTCATATTCAGCCGCTTGTCGATTAGAGCCCCCAGGTCTCTTTCTGCCCGGCAGCTTTCCAGCCACACTTCCCCAAGCCTGTAGCGCTGCATGGGGTTATTGTGGCCCAAGTGCAGGACCTGGCACTTGCCCTTGTTGAAGCTCATACCGTTGATGTTGGCCCAATGATCCAATCTGTCTAAGTCTCTCTGTAGAGCTTCCCTATCCTCCTGCGAATCAACACTCCTGGTTAACTTGGTGTCATCTGCGAACTTGCTGATGATACACCCCATGTCCTTATCGAGATCATCAATAAAGACGTTAAACAGAAATGGTCCCAACACTGAACCTTGAAGCACACCAGTTGTGACCGGCCGCCAGCTGGATTTAAATCCATTGAGCACTACTCTTTGGGACCTTCCAGTCAGCCAGTGCTTGATCCAGCGGATCGTATGCTCATCCAACATCTCCATGTTCCTTGTATGATCACCTAGCCTGGTTCATTCAATGAACAAAATATTTTTAAGGGTGCTTACTGCCCAGGCACTTCAGATATTTAACATCCTCTCTCTTTGTATTTTACTTCTTATTTTAGCTTTTTACAACCCATGAGGAATCCCATGATATTTCAAGCAGACTCAAACTCTGACATGAACTTGGAGGAGGAGATGGTGGGCACTCCCCCAATTCTGTCCTCCTGCTTTCTTCCACCCATGTATTTCCAAGTTACCCAATGCCTTCATTTATTTTTATTACTCTTATTTCTTTTAGCAGTGAGAAATATTAACCGTGGGGGTGTGATCCAGACTAGCTCAGATGGAGTGCAGGAGCCTTTGCACTCCCTCATTTCGTGCTTCAGTGCATTTCTTGCTGACAAGTGGAAGAACACAAGGGAGAGCCAGTGAAGCTAAGGCAGATTCTCCGAAACCTGGTCTCAGCCCTCTGCTACACCCTCAACAGATATTGCAGCATTGGCTGCCAAAGGAACTCAGCTCCAACACAGTTCAGACCAGGCCAGTTAGCTATTTAAAGAGGTGGGTTTATTTATGTACTTTCTACCCTCCTCTCTCCCCTCCAAACTTCCCCCCCTCTGCTTTTTAAGACGGGAAATTACCAGTAGCCCTGAGCACGTAAAATCTGACAGCGGTTTACCAGATAATTTGTATTGGACCCTTTGTCTTTGCTAGTACTTTTATTCTTCAATAAATTCCTTCAGCCATTAAACACTGTTACTCCCACAACGACTTTGGCAGAGATCAAAAGAGTGTGGCAGGTTTGCTCCAAGTTTCTTCTGCTGCCCTCCAGGTATCGAAGAGATAGATGGAGAGAAAAGACATTTGTCTTTCCTTTGCTCTCTTCTAAATGGTTCTGTCCTGGATTTCCATACAGTCAGCAAAAACATTTTAAAAGGTTATTAAGGTGGACTTTGGGGGATGGAGGGATTGGGGAGATTGGTTTCAATCCAGTACTTAAGTCATTGTGCTTTTGCTGAAATAAGGATGACATCCATTGATAGCACTGCCTCACCTTCTTAAAAAGAACCAGAACTGCCAGGAAAACCAGAAGAGTTGTGAATTAAACTAGTCTCTTCTGTCAGCAGATCTCTAGTGACACAAATGGTGAAGACATATATTTTGAGATACATAGAGATAGACAGATAGATACAGGCCTGCAATCCCCAGTCCAGTGACCTGGAGAGGGAAGCTGGACACCTTGCAACTTTGCGCATGAGGTGAACAGTGCTGCACATCTCACCTGAACAGTGCAGTGTTTCTTCAAGGAATCCAGAAATCCTCAAGTATTTTTGGGGTGTACTCAGGACAACAGGAGTCCCAGAGAGCTAAGCCCATCTGCAGTCTCATCAGCTGTTGAAACCTGCTACAACCACTACATTAGACCTTAAAATCTTATCCATGCAAAGACTGCATGTGCATTAGGTTATACCAGGATCTACCTAAGTTTGAAAAAGAAAATCAAGCCAACAAATAAAAAAGTATCCAAGAGATTATTTCATCCCCAACACTGAATTCAACCTTTGGAAACAGGCAAACTCTTGGGAGGCTTCAGGGGAAAGGAGGACACTCAGATGAGGCCGAAGAAGCCCACAGGGGAAGCTGCCTATTTCATTTCTGGAACGTGGACCATGTGCGTCTATTTTTAATTTTGAACCAAGTTCCTCCGCCTCCTGCCAGAAGTCCTGAGCCCTGTGCCGGTGCAACGAGAGTGGTGGTGCAGCCATTCCCTAATAGCTATTACTTCTTAATAAAGACCAGCACTTAGGCAAGGGATGAGGTTACTGTCAGAGGGGTCATGATTAATAATGATTAATCTGATCCTTGCCAACATGAACTGGATCCACCATTCACTAAATAATTACTCTGCAGCGTGGATACCATTTCCAGAGAAGGCATACATTTGTTGTATTAAAACCAAAAACAAACACACGGAAGGACAGGAGGATCTGACTTCTCAGTAACACTTGAGTTTACACGAGCCACCAGAAAAGTTAAGCAAAGAGAAAACAGAAAAAAATCAAAGAGCAGTTAAACATTGATGAGCTGCCTACCTTTTGGAGAAGCAATGGAAAACAAATAAAACTAAACCCTGAGAAGGCAGAGCTGCATGTGCTGAGAATATGGAACAGTCTGCTACTTCTGGTTCTCAACCTTATCCATACCTCCAATATGCACATTATTTGTCCACCCACACATTATTCCCCAGTTTTTAAATGACATTTTGCTTTCCTCAGAACGTACACAAATCAAATCACTCCCTGGGAACCATCTTTCCTGTTTTATGTTAATATACTACTGAGCACAAGAAAATCCTAGTCCAGTTCTTATGCAACAACGCACCTCAAATAATAAGCAACAGTATAATAATTTATAGGGAGGCATAAATTACTGGGAAACTAATAACCACTCCGAAGAGCATATATGAACCTTACAATTACAGTAGGATGTTTGTGGTGCAGAGACTTGGTTCTGGGCCTTGGAGCATGGGTGAATTTCACTCCCACAAAGCACACAAACAACTGGCAAGGGTGCCGATGGCAGCCAAGGACACAGGGGTTTTGCTGCCAAGAGGTGGCCATATTTTGGGACTCCTGTCAGTCATCCTGCTTCACCAACCCAAAGCTTCATCAAGACCATCCACGGAGGATGAGACTTTACTTCTCCAGTGCACTCAGCTGTATTTGTTTCGAATTTTTCAAAGTTTTGTGGGATTTATATTTCACTGCTTAGCTTTCCGCCTCATGGCGTAGGGTTTCATTTGGACTGGGAGGCCACACAACATAGACCACCAGTCCCTTTCCTGCTCTGGTGCAAATCCAACATGAATGATGAGTTCCTTGTGACTGTTGTGAAACCCCAGCCCCATGTGAGCTTGCTTGGACTTCTGCCCTCGACAGTGATGGGGCCAGGATTTACACACTGATGACTTGCACCATGGAAAATACCATGCAGATAGGTGCTTTTGGATGCCAGACTTAAGGAAGCAGAGTCTCAGGTCAATGAGGTTAAGGTACTTTTTCTTCTAGAGGCATACTGGAGAAATGCCAGTAAATGAAATCCTCAGTGATGGGGTCATGACTTGGTTCAGCTGGGGATTTTCACTGGTGGGTCAGTGAATCTAGGACTTTTTGCATGTTTCCAAATTGACTTGAAAGAATGAAAAAAAATAGAAGCTTTGCAAAGCATCACATTTCACAAAAATTCAGCCAAAAAGTAGCTGGTTAGTCCCAAACCTTTAAATAGCTAATGGTATAAAACCCACATACCTATTTATGCATACATTCATGAAAGTAAAAACTAAGTTGCATTTTCACACAACTTCACAGAGGCATCATAGGAAAACACAAAGCAAGACCGAAAAAAAAGACAGAAAAAGTCCCCAACAACATTAATGGAGGTAAATCTTTAAAATCTGAGACAGGGCGCGGGAGGAGGGGGTAAAGCTCTGCAAACAAAAATAAATCCAGTGCAGTGTTTTTCCCCTTCACAAAGTGAAACAAGCTGTTCCTAAAATAATGCTTCCTTGGTTTTCTGGCAATTAGTATCCTGAAGGATTAGCCTACAATCGTCGGCAAGTGTTTGCCTTTCCCAGCCGATGTCACCATAGAAGTCTGTGTTTATCTACAAGGCCCAGGGGATAATTTATAAGCTGAGCTGAGGTCCTGCATTCACAGACAAATGTTCCACACTGCCACCCACCCTCCTGTACTAGTTTCCTCCCCATCCACCTCCTGTCCCCTGAAATACTGACAGGACACTGCCAGGGCACAAGGAATGAGCTTTACAGCCTCCGGAGCAAGCACTTCCCCAATAGTTTATGCTGATCCATAACCGAAATGGTCAACACACCACTAGACATTGAAAATTAGAGTTCAGAAGATAACCAAATGCAAAGCATAATGTATCACTGTTCTAGAAAACATTAAAGAGAACTGAAGGGTTTTTCTCCCCCCAAAAACCTATTGCCAATATCTATAATTAAAATACTGCCATCGATGGGTTTTAGGTCCAACACTCAGGGTTTGTTAGAGATGGTGTTCTGTAAAATCTCTCTGCAATCAAGATATTCCCATTTCATTTTTAATCTCTACTACAAGCAGTCTGACCTGGCTCTTCTCTTGTTGTAAATCAAGAGTGATTCAAAGAGAATACATCAAAATACAAAAGACTAAAATTGGTAAAAGTGTTTAATTTCTGAATTAATTTTCTCCTGATGTGTTAGAACCTCAACATCAGAAAATTAAGCTTATATTTGAGAGAAAGGGAAGCTATCCTTTGAAGAAACATAATATGACTCCTTGTTTTGATGCTGAACTGCTAGTATAGCTCATGACAACGTTTTTTTTATTTTGAAGATACTAATTAAAGAAAAAAAAAAAACCAACACAACATCAACAAAAGACTCAATCCTACAAAGCATTTATAAGTGTGACCAATGGTCCTCACAACAGAGCCCACCACAGAATAGGTGGATCCGTTCTCAGATCTTCTCAGACATTAACAAAACAAGGCTCAGAGACATTGTTATTAATCAGGCTTGATGAACATGCATGTTGAAAATGAAAAACGTTTTTCCTCCAGAGAATTCATCTCTCTTCCCATAAGTAACTTATCGAGAGTTCCTGAAGCTTTGTGGACACTGTGTGAACCTGCTTCAGGTCTGTACCTGGTAACAGGTTGTTCACAAGGTATCCTAGAGAGCAAAGTTATTTGATATTTCAGATCAACTGCTTCACTCTACCACATGTAACATTGGATGACCCCATATTTATTAGATGTTTCTGCTCAAATCAAATTTTATTTCATCTTTGGAACGAATGATCTCTGGATTCAAACTTCTCGTTAGCTACAAAGCTGGAAGGTAATAATAGATGACAATTTTGACAGGGGCAAACTTGGCTGCTTTGAATAAGTGCAAAATAGTGGGAGGTAGGAAGAGACCACCAGCTGGCTGTCGCTCAGAGCACAGTGTGCCTCGCTTGCAATTACTGAACCCTACAAGTGGTCCCACTGACGTCAATTTGACCAATTTTAGAATAAGGTGCTATTCATTCCAAGTAATGAATATTGAAACCTGGCCATCAGTCTGTGAACACATTTTTACATGTCTGTCATGAGGAACCTCCATAAAGAATGTTCTTGTGATGGTGTCACTTCACAACAAAAGCATGCAGCAAATGGCATGTTTCTCTGCAACTATCACTCATCCAGGCGGCTACAGTATGAGACCGAAGGTTGCACACATTTAGCCAGCAAGGAAGTACAATGTTCTTTAAGAAAGGCATTGCCTGGAGTGGATTTTTGTAAAGAAACAGAATTCATGAATAAATAAACCAGATGGGAATAAGTCAGTCTAGGGCATTAACAGCTCCTAGTGCAATGAATCCCTGATCTTGTTTGAGGGTTTTTCTACAAATAACAAATACAAGAACATTAATGTTGTATCATTGTCAGCCATGCCAAGGACTCTGTTTGTGTTCAGAAACCCTGATAGGCAACAGCACAATTCAAATCAACCAGACCTTAACACATTCTTTTATTTCCACCAGTTAAGGTACATATTTGACTGACCTGATCTGAGTCTTTCACTTGAGCATTTCCCAGCCCTATGGAGCTGCACAGAAAAAACATCAGCACAATCTGAACCACTGAAGATCAAGAAGCTTGTATTTACAGCCAGAAGTAGGAGAAGAAAGGGCATTAGGGAAGCCTGTGGACTCATCCTGCGCTGCTGGGAGATATCCTTGTACAGAGGGATAGCTCCCAAGCCGCCAAGGAGAATTCCCCAAAGGCCAATATCACAGCATCAGGGATGTCACACAGATAGAGGCAGAAGGAAAGCAAGGTGTGTAGAAAAACGCAGTGGGAATATGGGCAAGCCAAGCTGCAAAAGAACAGGTTATTTTAACCCAATGTTGTCACACACATACATGAACAAGAACAAGTCTATCATGCTCAGACTGTCCAATTGCCAAACTGGAGTGACTTGAGATAAAGCTTATACACCAACATTTCTGTTCACCCTTACCAGGTTAGTGCTTACTTGCTTCTAGGGTAGCTAGATCTAGTGAAATAAAGTCTACTGGTGTGACTTGCCCTCATTAGCATAATGGGTCCATATAACCACTGTCAAGTCCTTGCCAGGAATTCAGCAGCCCACCCTGGCCCAACACTGGTGGTGCAGACCCTGCAATGACAATAACATGCTGGGGCCAATGGAGATTGACAAAGAAACAGGGTACCCTCACCCTCCTTTTGCCTACAACCAACAGTTTGTGAAACAAGCTGAACACCTTGTTTTCTTTGACAACTCGTCAGACTGACAGAGCGTGATCCCAGCAGTAAGGTCCCTCGCGTTAACGTGGTTCTTTTCTGGGGATTATTTGAGTCGCTTTGTTTCTTCACCAAAGCATTTTTGGAGCTTATCAGACCTGGACGTCTTGATAAATCACTATGGCAGAAAGGGGATGGGATTCCAGGTTTGGTCAAAATGCTCAAACAGTAACACAGCCAATTGAGTCTTCACAAACCCATTGCAATTACTGTAGACACACACACACACAAAGATACTGCCTTTTTTTCAGACTTTTGCTGTCTATAGCTGAAAAATAAACACAGTCAGCATCTGCTGGGCAACAGAGGGAGAATCTCCCCATGTACAGCCACGGAAAGTCACGAGATTTCAGCTGGATGAATTTATATGGAAAAGGAGACCTCAACATTAAAGCACTTAATGAGTTTAGCCAAGTGGAAGCGCTCTGCCCTAAATGATGAGGAAGGGAAAGGGCACGATTAAAAGGAATTGCAGCCATTGCTCAATGTCAGGGCACAGCAGAGAGATGACCCTTGGTGGCAGGAATTACAAACAGGCAGATAAACTTCTGATCACCTCAGTTGAGCCTGCAACCTGCCAGGTGTGGTGAGGTCTCTTACTTGGTGACCCCAGCATCTTACAAGTCCCAGCAAGGTCAGATAACATGCAAAAATTATCTTTTCTCCTCTTTCAAAAAGAGATGCTGGGGGAAAAAAAAAGACACCGAAAAGGCTATACCTACACCTGATATGTAACGAAAACACCCAATGTTTGGGCTGCTGATTGCAACCTGTCAAAATTCGAGGTTTTCAAGGGACTACTGCCAACTGGCATCCTCTGTGACTCTCATCTATCAAAGGTATGTTGCTCTTGCCCCACTGCTACAGTCCTTCAGCAGTTAGTCTGTAATCACTTAAATTTGAAAAATATTCCCCAGAAAGAAGTGATTTAACTAAAAATTCAAGCAATTGTATTAAATTATTATGTTAGAGATAGGAAACCGAGGCACAGGGAGAGATTTATCTTTCTAACCAAAGGGGGACTTTCTACACACTCCACACTATGAGACAAGATACAGATACAAAAAGACCTAAAGAAAACCCACACATTTCCTAACAAGCAACAAGCAGCTGATGGACAGCCAGGACACCTTAGGGTGCCTATAGCAGCATCATACACTTGTGTTTAGGAAATGGGATTCATACGTGACTTGCTGATGGTCAACTTGTCCCAGTAATGACTGCAAAGTAATTATGCTGAAAAAAGATACTCCAGCCCTTTTTATACCACAAACCAAGGAAAAACTCCCATTTTTAGACCCTTCTCTGTCTTCTAGGATATACTGTCATGCAACCTGAGCTCATTGCAAACCATGGCCTCGTTCTCCTGGCTGGCTGGAAATATCACCGGTTTTATTTAACAGAAAGAAACTGCAAGACATTGCCCATAATCGCTTGGAAAACCAAGAATGAAGGGGGGGAATATGAACCCAAAAGATAATAGTTTTTATTTTTTCCGTGACAGTACAAGAATGTGGAGGGTCTTCCGTTCTCTAAAAAAGCAAATGAGAGCAATGCACTGGATGAATAATCGCATCTCCTTTTCCAACTGCAGAGGCATCTCTCCTAATGGGCATCACCTGAATTAGCTGCTACCTCCACCTAATTTTAGGAAAGCCTATTACGAACAGATGCTTAATTTAGGGATAGGTGTCTAACATTAGGCAGCTCAGTTGAAAGGGAAAAAAAAAAAAAAAAAACATATGGACAACATTTGCAGCCAGTCGCAACTCCGTTCAAGAGCAGATGGAGGCCTTGTCATTCAGGGGTTTCCTCGTGTACACCAGGCAGTTCACTGGGGATAGGGAAAGGGGCTTCTGTTTCGATGCTTCTGTCTGGAACCAGATTAGAAGAAAGCATGCTTTTCCGCAGCACACGCCTTGTGTTACATTAAACATGCATATGCAACTTCAGCTTTTATTCAGCGATCTGAAACAGACCCCTCCAGGGTGCTAAGGGTCAGTGAGTTTTTGTTTGTTTATCTGTACGTTATTTTACAGTTTCTAGTGCCCAAGGAGTTTGTTAAGAAACTAAAACACCTCGCTGGGGCTATCCTGCTGTGGTGGTTGCCTCCTAATATATCCCTCCCTCCTTCATCCAGCAGTGCCTGACGCTTTCAGGGGAGGGAGAGGAGAACACAGCAAAGAGAAGAGCCCGATCTCACAAGGTACTATAGGCATTCAGTTTTAATTTATGGAGCATCACTTCCATGTTTTGTGGCCTTTTAATAACAGGATTGTGGAGGAGCACAGTGATCTTGAAAGCTCACAGGTGTATTGCTACTTAACGATCTCATGCTGCCTGCTCTTGAGGGGATGCCCTGGTTTAGAAGCAGGTAGGCACAAGGATTTCCAACGGAGGACCTTGCTTTGCCTTCTGCTGCCTCCCACCCACTGTCAGACATCCCCCTTCTCAAGGCAAAGAGCTAGAAGGCTCCTTAGTGAGCACTGAAGGGATGTAGGTCCTATTATCCCACCTCTTACAGGGAGTCCCACTGGCCTCACCCTCCTCCGTGCACCATGGCCTCCAGCAGTTGGCCAAAGTTTGCAGAAAAAAAAGAAAAATTATTAGCAACAGGCTTAATTATCTCAGCTGCACGGGTGACAGGAGCTGATCAGTCACCAGTTTTAGCAGCCTGCGGTCAAGAAACACCAAACTGCATCACCCAGAAGTCAAATGAGGGCTGGTCACAACTCACTTCACGCCAGTGGCTCTGCGGGGAGGGGCAGGGGCACACACAAGTCACTGCCGCCAGGGCAGCCCTGGAGACTACAGCAAGCTCTGATGCTGCCACATTGCTCAGAGAGGTCCCGCGTGGAGCTGCCAGCCCCGTTTAAAGGAGTCAGACAGGATGCACATGGCACCAGTGGGCCTCCATGGAGCTGCCAGGGTCTGTGCTCCAGAGGAGCTGGCTGGGATTAACCGGAGGATCCCATCTTCTTTCCCCTCTCCCAAGTCTGTGGCTGGAAAGATGAGTTTGAGGGATGGGCTTGGCTTAGCAGCACCATGCCATACACTGTGTAGTCACTGGCAGGTCCTGCCAGGCTCTGACTTGCTCAGTTCCCATCAGCCTTCCTCGGTTTTGAGCAACAGCCATTGAAAATCCTGGCAGTAGCCTCACCCCCAAGGAGCTGGCACAACCTGTCTCCACGTGGCCCCTGGAAAGTCTCACTGGCCCAACCTGGCCCTGGCTTTCAGCTGTCCACACTCTCTCCATCTCTCCTGCCTTACAATACCCTAAAAATATCCCCCACCAACAGATAAAAATGTGAGGTGCAGAAAGGATAACTGAGCCTTGGCCCATGGCAACCTAGGGAAGAGCACAGCTTCCAGCATGGTATTTCCAAGGCTTTTATTGGCATTTCAGCTGCTGGAGCAGTCCGGCTCCTCACAGAGAAGTACCTTTCTGAAAGAGCTTTGTGAAGATGAGATGAGTGGCGCTTCACAGCCTCTTCCCTTTTCTTCCTCTCATGTCTTACGCCACAAAAATAGCCCTCCAGCGTGATACCCACATAAACACAGCCATTGTGCCTGCTCAGGAATGACAAGCGTGTAGGAAGGTGATGCCATCCTTCTCTGACTCCTTCTCCATCCACGCAAGTATCCCAACATTGCCAGGACCAGGGACCACATTTGCAGCTATCTCCCCCGACATCCTGCACCAGGCAGGCTGTGCAACTCAGTCTGCTGTCCTGCCACGGACCTTAATACCTATTTTTAAATTAACATCATTACTGTTTTCCACTATGTTGGACACTTAGTAACAAGCCAATAAGAACATGGCGTTTTCATTATTTACTTTATTCCCCTATGGCCATAGTTCATTCTTTAACTAAGAAGAAAATGTGTATAGCACTGCAACAGTGAACCCTAAAAAAAAAAATATCCCCACGGGTGCATAAATGACATTGAGTAGCACATATTCAGTGTTTATGTTTTTTAGGCTGTTCTGTCAGGGTGATCCCTGCTTCTTAAAGAACTGGTGCCCAAGTGCCTACAGTGGTAGAGTGAGAGAGGAGAAGGGGGAAATGAAGGAAAATGAGAACTGAATCCAAGGTGGAGGCAAGCGGCAGTACAACAGACAGCTGGTGTTTGGGTGGTGGTAAATCACCCTGAAATGAGCCTCTTCCCTCAGCTCAATGAGGCCTAAACAACAAAGGAAGGCACAGCTTGCAGCCGGACAGCCTGCTAGCCAACCACAGACACACATGACAGCTTCATTCAGGAGCCCGGAGTCAATACAAAAGCTTCGAAATCAATCCGACATCCTGCGACCTCAAACAATGCGCCAAATCTTCTCAGAATTGGAGCCCCAAATGAGGGGGAGCAGCATTCAAGGGAGATCAAACCGCAGGGCTGGCATTGAAAGGGACTAAAAAGGAGAAGAATGTTCCCAGTTTATTAATGGCGAGGTCTGGCCGGCTGCATCCCAGCCGCCATAGGTTACGTTCATTAAAGAGCAGCGCTTTGCACGTATTATGCAGAGCGCCCGGAGAGTATGTGTGCGTGCGTGTGTGCGCGAGCGTGCCCCTCACTTGCTAGAGATCAGGATGTGCCTTTCTGCTTAGCACTGTTGTCCCCGTCAGAAATTCCTCCTGTGTGAACCGCAAACGGGGTTTTTTCCCACTTGAGCGACTGTATGGGCACAGACGCGCGCACGCCCTCACACACATGCACACTGTCTCTCATCCCTGAGCCTGAAAAGCATAAAAGAACTTAGACAGGCTCTTTCCAAGGGAAAAAAAAAAAAAAAATGAAGCCCAGCATTTCACATCCCCTTCGCTCCTGGCCATACTTTCAGCTCACACACATACAAAATCTATGACAAAAGGCTGAAGCATTATGCAATTGCCTCTGATGGAGTTGATTGCTCCATAAACCCTTGCCCGCTCCTACATATTATAAAGGACCTGGTCCCACAGCACAACAAAGAGGAGAAACAGAAAAAGAAGTGCTCGGGTCTCAGGAGTTGCCCCCTCCGGGTAGGATTGCCCCCTCTGAGGTAGTTTCACCTGCAGCATCTGTCTTGTAGCACCACACACAAATGACACCCTTCCCCCTACAGCAACAAAAAGGCCAAGCAAATCCTTTTTACCAGCTCCCCTTTGAAGGCAGGTGGAGAAGTAGAATATAGACACACACACACACACACACATGAAAAAAGATAAATACCATTTGCAAAAGTACTGTTTGAATTTGCGTGTCCTAATTATCTTCTTTTCAGCTGCCACATGTTTGAAAGAGTCAGACCTTGAAAGTTTTCCTCTTCTTAGCTGCACAACCCAAGACAGAGCACTCACTACAGGAGGTCAGACTCAAAAAACACTTCTTTTTTTTTGTACTGAAATGGGAGTAGATGAAGAGAAAGATCTGAATTTTTCAAAGCTGGATTTTGATGCATGTTTCCCATGTATTTTCACTGAAGACGTGTCAAAGTCCAACCACCTTTGTTTTTAAAGTGTCACAGTGATCTTATGTTGAGAACAGATATATCTGTGGGAGCTAGTAATCTCTCTCAAAATTGGAGAAATTTAGGTGCACAGAAAATAAAAACAATAAATGTTCCTGAGGATGCATCAATTCCAACACATTTTATTCTCAAAATTTGGGGAAATTAGCATTAAGGCTCCACAAAAAAAACTTTATGCTTTACTTAACTTTCCTTCACTAGTCTACACTATTATTGCCACAACCCTGCAGTCCTTAGACACCATGAGCATGATCGTTATCTCCTCCTCTGACAAGACAGCTCCATTTTTACCTTGTGATAATGTTATACAGATGCCAGAGGGCAACTGGGCGAAGACAAGCATAGCAGATTCAACAAGGTTTTTCTCCAGCACAAGGTAGGATGAAAGATCATGTGAGACAAGATAAGGTGATATTCGAACCCCAGGCAAGACGACCTGAGAAGTTCCCTCCTGGTTTACCAACAGTAAGACAAAAAGCCTCTCAATTAGCCCTTATAGAAAGAGGAAAACTGCATCCAGGCTGGGCGAGTGCCCAAAGATGTGGTAGCAGAGTGGTAGGAAAGGATGGAGGGCTGTAACGATTCCTAGCACTGCAGATGAAACAGAGTCCACAGGGATCAGATGGAGAAAAGATTCAAGGTTAAGTTTGTTGTGAGGATCATAAGGTTGAAATCTTTCATTTTAAAATATGCTTTTCTTTGCACTGAAATAACACTTTTTGTTTCAGATATCCAGCAAGTCCAAATGTATGTTTTTCAAATTCAGGAAAATTGAGCTCTTATTTGGATGAGCTACCTCTTTTTTCTTTTTTTTTTTTTTTTTTTTTCCTTGCTTGCTTTCCTGCTTTAAACTCCGCTATTTAAATAATTTAACAATATATCTTAAATATTTCACCAATAAATCACAGGCTTGTGTTTCTGTTTCATGTTTAAAACTAATCAGTGGAGGAATGCCTGAGCTGGAAGTTAAAATTCTGCTCCACCAAGCCAGCGATGCATAATCATTTCTCTGCAGATTCTCTGGTGAATAAAAACTTCTCTGCAGAATTAATGTCATATAAAAAGTTCTTTGTGCAGGCGTAGAGTGCAAGTGCAGTGCAGGATCATCTGCATCCTGCCAACAGGGCTTGAGATTTCAAGAGCTAATTGGTTTGTAGAGTTTTCCCACCCTGCCAAGCACAAGCATGGGGCTCACAGCTGAATCCTACCCATGGGCACATCAAGACGGAGTCCCACTCCACCGGTCAGGATGCCGATAATATTCATAGAGCTTGAATTGTCCACACGGGTGATGATTGTATTAGGATTTCATGTTTGTTCCCATCAAAGAGGAGCAAATAGAAAAAAAAATAATCAGATGCTGTTGACCAAAATACAAGATTTTTTAAAATGCCTCTGGGTTGACGGAGATGAAACCCTATAACAAGGAAGTCCAAATCTCATAAAACATCAACGGGAATGAAACTTATTAAGTTCCTAGATGGTGTAGGCATTTTTCACTACATTTCAAGGAAGTTCTGATGCAAAATCAACGCATTTATAAAAACAAAGAAAAGTACACCTACCTCTCCTCATTGTCTCCCTAAGTACCAGTTATCAAAATGAAGCCAGAAAGCCTCACATATATATCATTTAATGCAATTAACTCTAATTCTGATCGTAAAACATTGATACATATTCAAGACAAGACCCACTTTGGTCTTAGAAAAATCCCAAATGCATAAACAACGTGAATAGATAGCAAGAAGTTGATAGCTAACATATTGAATCCAAAAAACAAAACAGAAGAGAGACAAATGAATGCCAAAAGGGAAGGGAAGGGGAAAAGGGAATAGCTGTAAATTACATTATTATTAAGCTGCCTTTTGTTTTGTTTTGTGTCAACTTTTTACTTAGTTTTGTAACAAAACTTAAAAAGCCATGCCCTTTGCTTCAAAGAAGTCTACAGTGGATCGTCTCATGTTGATACCCATAGTAAGTATGAGGAAAACATACACAATCATAAGCACAGATAAAAGTCATCCTGGGCAACATGATTCCTCTTCTGCAGCTGGGCAAATGTCTCTGCATCTCAGCTCCTAAAACTGCCTGGAGCTTGCCTGGGGGAGGGTGGGCAAGGTGGAAATCGGAGACATGTCCTCCTCCTCCTCCTCATTTGAGGACAGACATCTCCATCTTTCCTCCCCGTGTGCAGCCGACAAGACTTCCTGCACAAACTGACACAGAAGCAGCTAATTTACTGCTTTGTGTCAGGAATGCAGCCAGGGCTACTGTCCCCTGTGCCTCGGACTCTCTTGGCTGGGTTGCTTCATCCCAGAAAGGGTCTCCCTGTCCTCCTGCCCCTCCCCTCCAACACACACTCCTCCTCCTCCTCTGCTTTTGTAACTTATCTCCCTGCAAGAGGGGGGGGGGTAAAAAAAAAAAAAAAAAGGAAATGGGGCGGGGGGAGAAGAAGAAGAAGAAGAAGAAGGGTAAAGCCAGACACAATGAGGACAAGGAGGGAGGTGATGATGCTGTCTCTCGCATCTGCTCCTTGGCCAGGCTCCCAGATAGATCACTAATGGAGAGCAGCAGAACCAGTGACAATTAACCCAAACACAGTCCTGTTTATTTAACCTGTTCAGAAAGATCAGCTCATGTGCTGCACCCCTGGCAAGGAGGCACCGCACTCCAGCAAGGAGCTTCCCACTGAGAAACCTCCAGCCAGAGGAGGCAAAGGGAGATCCTCATCTCCTGAAACAGGCTGGAGAAGAAAACACAGATTCTTCAGAGCACGATAGCTGTGCTACTGGGCTGAGGTTTTCCTTACTTTCCAAATCACCCTATTTTTTTTTATGCAGCAGCACATGCAGAAGAGCAAGGAGAGATGTGACAGGGTTCAGGGGGAGTTGCAGGTCTGCCGTGGTTTTGATGCATACTAATTTCTAAAGTTCCTGGCCCTGCAAAACCAGAAGAAAGGAAATTAAAAAAAAAAAAAAAAAAACAAAAAAGAAGAAAAAAAAAGAGAAAAAGCAAAATGATTCCGAAACACCCCATTATTCCACTCTGCTTCTCTAAACACAGAAAAGTTTTCACCCTCTCAAGGTGCTGAGCACAGAGATTGCTTGTTGTTTTTTTTTTAAAAAAGGAAAAAGAAAAGAGGGTAGCTCAAGAAACTGCATGGCTCATCATCACTAAACATTTGTGCCAGAAAAAAAAAAAAGATTAACTTGAAAAATAGTTTTCTATAAAGAAAAGCTACTAAGCCATTTACACAGCAGAATCTTTTTTTAATTTGCAATGAGACATTGCATACACGTGCAAAAGCTGGTGCATGTGGTGATAACAAATTTAATTGTGTTCCAGTCCTCTTACCTAGTTTTGCACGTATTCATCTCCGAGAAACAGGAGCAGAATCTGGCCTGTGCTCATCTGCAGAGCCCAAACTGCAGGTAGCACAGAAGTGCGTGCGTGCAAACACGTGCCTGGCGCTGAGATAGGTATCAAAAGCCATACGGTTGGTTCGTCTCAAGGCAGACACCACTGAGCCATGAGACAACGATAATTACCATTAGAGCTCCATGAGATCATGGTGGGGAAGCCCCTGTGGGGAGAGGCAGCGGGGGAGGAAGAGCAGACCTCCTCTTTCCGAGGCAGCAGGGGTTGCGTGCAGGCACAGAGAAGCCCCAGGTGCTTCCCAGAAGGAAAGGTGTTGCTGCACAGACCATTAGGGAA
>NW_009646933.1:145197-146988 GCF_000708025.1 Charadrius vociferus | reverse complement strand
GAGTCCTCTGCTGATACAGCAGGGAAGAAGAGATGATCCTGCCTGAAGAGAATACCTTCTGATTCATGCTTACGTTTTCCCATTGCAGTCTGACCCAACAACAGAGCAAAACTGAGCAGGTTGAGTGTTTTCATGCCTGATTGTTTTGCTACTTGCAGCCGTTAAGCAAAAAGAGTATTTTCTGGTTTAGGCTCCCCACTTTTCTACAGCTGCATCTGGACATGTACATAGGTAACACTCGCACCATGGTAACAGCTACCCCAAAGCGAAGCCAGCTTTGATTTTTCTAGCAGTTGGTCTTGTGGTCCTTACTAATAGAGAATGACTCTTTCTCCATGCAAGCAGCGTGCCTGCAGCCTTCAGAAAAGAAGAAATACTTCGTGAATGCAAAATACTTTATGACAGTGGAAACAGAAACCAGAAGTTCGCCTGAAACCGAAACACAGCAGCATTTCCGACTTTTATCACTGCTGCAGTCACTCCACAGCAGGGCCTCCTACTTTGGGAACCGTTAAAAGCAGCAGCAACAACAACAACAACAAGAGCCAGAGAGAAGTCCTCTACGAGGAGACAAATTCCACCACAGGTTTCGGCTGACATCACCAGCCCATCTACGCTCTGCTCTTGTGGTTTATGATCTCACCACGAAGCACCTCCGTGGAGTCATTCCCTCCTATCTCACTGCAGACCATCCATTATCCTCTACCTAATTGCTTCCACAGTGCCGCTGCAACAGCGATATTTCCTACAGCTGAACATTCGTATTCCCAAGAGTTGGCACCTGCCGGGTCAAGTTCCTCAGTCTTTACATTTGATGTTATTACAATGGGAAGACGTTCCAGTGAACAGAAGAGCACATGGAGCCAGCAATCAATCTGATTCCTCCATTTGGGTTCACTTTTAAACAAAAAGAGACTTGCCAAAGATAATATTACATTATTCTACGGAAATAGGACAGAAGGAAAAGGGAACAGTGTCGAGCGAAATCTGTCCAATGCACCATTAAATCAGAACTCCCCAGTTAGGGATAACAATGAACTGCAATAAAGTCAACAGGAAGGGGGTCCAGTATGGAAAACTGGGAAGGGGGTGGGGGACGGGGCTCGTGGTTTTGTTTTGAGATGTGGGAGTTGGGAGAGACCAGCACTGAGCTAACAGCATCCAAGCTGACTCCTGAGCACTGTGCACATCCCTGGGGTCTCAGCTTCCCACAAAACCAAACAATTCATCCTATGAAGAGAATAAGGATGCTCCTGATTTTGTAGCTGGCAGTGAAAGCCTCAGGAGGCCCTCTGACATGCCCACTCTCAGAATGGCATCCCACAGCAGGTCAAGAAGGAGCAGGTACCATCTTTCACATCTTTGAATAGACCTTTTAAGCACCAAGCCACTCCAGAAACACATCATTTCATGTTTCCACTCTCTTTACTGAGGTTCCAAAATACTTTGCATCTGCGTGTTGGGCTAAGGGAAGATGCTGGCCTGCCATCATTACAGTACTGGTGGGATGCTGGGAAATTTTGGGGTCCTAGACTTGCTTTCCCTCTGCACGTTTTTTGTGTTCGGAAAGTCCCTTCAACTCTCTGTGATCCATTCCCTCCTCCCTTGTTTAAGGGCAAAACATTTTTTTCATTTTAGGGCTTCTCCAATGAACCTGAGAGAGGTTTTTCAAGCCAATTTCAGGATCATCTCTAATCTAGCACACCTAAGGTGTTCAACCGTGACTCTTTGGTTTATGCCAACAGAACTTGAGGCCTTCAAAAGCTCTCCCATCCAAATATTGGGCTAATC
>NW_009646933.1:104803-145140 GCF_000708025.1 Charadrius vociferus | reverse complement strand
GATCACTAGAAGTGAAACTCAGGGTATTGTGTTTGCCCATCTTGGCCTCACAAAAACCAAAGGACTTTTGTCACCTTTAAAAAGGAGCTTTCCCAGTGCTGCAGCATATTTAACCATGCTGGAAAGAGGGGGAACACACTTGGGGACTATAGCAGAGGGATTTTGTCACTCATTGTCCAAGGAAGCCCACCCAGACCCCTAGTATGAAACACCAAAGGTGTGGATGCAGTGTGAAGAACAGAGTCCCTCCACTCTAAGAGTCCCACATCTCCCAGCCGTGAAGTAGATGGATGCTGGTGCGAGGCTGCAATGCTTATCTTAGATGGCAGTTTTACCCCCTTAGGGGCATTTTAAAGCCATTTCCCTTCCCCAGCTCCCCATACCAGCTGAAATTACTGCATCCACATCTGGAGCCTTCCGTACAGGTAAGACATGGACCTGTTGAAGTGTGTCCAGAGGAGGGACACAAAAATGATCTGAGGGCTGGAGCACCTCCTCTGTGAGGAGAAGCTGAGAGAGCTGGGGCTGTTCAGCCTGGAGAAGAGAAGACTCTGGGCAGTACCTAAAGGGGGCCTACACAAAAGACTGGGACAAATGTTTTAGCAAGGCTAAAGAAAAAAAAGCCCAATGATGTCTCCTTTCTATCCAAATGTGGCCAAAAAAGCATGTTTATTTTCATTTAAATTCCCTGAATACAACTTAGATTTTTCTGTGAATGCCAGAAGCCTGAAAAACACTCCAATTTCTGTGCATTTTCATTCTTTGACAAAAGAATTACATTTTTTGGGAAGGCAAGGACAACTTTCTTTTCATTCAAAGTCTGAGCAAGATCTTTCCAACCAAACTTATCAAACTTGACCAAACTTTTCCTTTCCTTCAACTCCCACCCATGCTACTTCACCATGTTTTTAACATTGGATGCTCACTATCATCTACATTCGCCCATCATATGTGTCTGAGGTATAACAAATAAAGTTAGTGGGGGAAGGATGAAATACACCTATATGTGTCCTGTAGGAAACAGGAACGAACTGAGCTGCTATCCCACTCGCAAAGTGTTACAGCAATGGGACAAGCAACTGAATTAATAATATCACAATGTTGACAGCCCTTACTGTAAAATACCATCCCTCCTTTCAGCCCCAGATGCTAGGAACTGAGTTGCTTTGAACTGTTATCACCCATCCCTCCTACCCACCCACTTGAAAAGATAAAAATCAAGGTCTGGGCTGCTGAGTCAGATTACAAACACCCAAATAAGACATTTACCCAGACTTGGTTTTGGTCATTTTTTTCGCTGAAAACTCTGTGTCACAGGGCTGACAGGAGGCTCTTTTAACCTCTTCCAGAGAAATGAGCCACTGAGAATGAGAAAACACATGCAGGGAGAAAAAAAACAAAAAAAAAAAAACAAAAAAAACCCCAACAACATAAATTTGCTTTGTGAACAGGACAAATTTCTAAACTTCTGGTCAGAAACTGGTTCTTCTCAACATAAAATCCTGAGCAACTGAGTAGAAGATCCTGGAGAAACATTATGGCCTGGAGAATAAAGCAGTAGCCTGGAAATTGTAAAATTTAAGCTTTTTGGAATAGCAATGTCATGTATGAATAACCTGTGGCAACTCAGGTTACAGCTGTGAGCCTCAGTTTCCCCTGAAAACTGATATCCAAAGCAGTCCAGCTCTCACCACAAAAAAAACCCCTCTGCTAAAAGAGGTCGATACTGTGGGTATTATTTTAGAAACTAAAACTTTTGAGGTGACCAAACTCATTAGTCTCCTGAGGGAAGGTCTTCTCTTTTTGTTATGTGAAAAAGTATGATTTCCCACTATGGGGGGAGCTCAACCTTCAGATCATTACAGCTGAAGATAGCCCAGCGAAGCTCAGAGTTTCCATTTCTCTTGGGCTTCTTCAAGTCTATCTTTTAGTTTCAGTTTATATTTCCTGCCTCGCTCCCCCCCACCCCTCCCCTTTCATTTTTGGGGCTTCAAATTCAAACAAAAACCAAAAGCATCACTGACTCAGGATCTTTTTATATTTCTCTCATTTTGACTAGAAACCAGAGCAGGCCAAATAAAAGGAAACCACACTTAGGTTTCACGTTGGGGCTCAAAATGCTTTGTAGACCTTAGGAACTACCTCCCTTATCATAAAAGATGACGTGTGCTGTCACATCCCTTATTTGCAGAGAGGGAGATCAAAACAGAAGAAGTTTAATGGCTTGATATTTTCATTTAAAACACAAGATCCATGTTTCCAATTCCTTGGCTTGCATACTGGATGCCCCTGGGTTTTGAGGTCCAAACCCCTTTGGAGTTTAAGCCCCAAACTTTCATGCAAACATGATGCAGCACATGTGCTGAAAATATTAATGATTAGCTAAAACTAAACCTCCCTTGCTGAGCACAGAAGGGAGAAACTTCCCTTTTGGAGGTGAACAGCAGTTCATGGCTGAGAATCATGGTCTTTTCTGCAAGACATGGTTTTGTGTTGGTCTCAAATCCGTTCACCTCTCGACATCCCCAAGCCAAATAAACACTGAGGGGTTTATTAACTGACTTTGATTGACTTCTCATCCTCTCGCTCAGTTTTTTCTGGCAGGGTTGCAAGTGAAGCATCAGCTTTTTAGCAATTGCAGCTAAAGCCGTTAAAGCTCCCTTGCTCCCTGCCCTGTGAGGAGCACAGATGACGAGTGCTTACATCTCTCTCCTAATTTCAACACCTGGGAATTATTCCCCATATCCTGCAGTTTTGACCTCTTTTCCTTTCAGTGCCACTTGCACTCAGAAAGCAAAAATCCAGTCCCGAGGGAATACATGGGATGTTTTACATCCCAGGACAAGACTTTCAACACTTTGTTTTGGGACTGAAAAAGGAGGCAAGACAATCACCTGCTTGAGTGAGCTCTTTGGATGAGGCAAACAAGTGTCACTTTGTTCTCACTTGTGCAACCCAGGCAGTAACTGAGGGGGGTACGGGAAGGTCAAGACAGACCCGTGATTTAAAGGCAGGAGGATGGTTTAGTGACTGAATGAGCTGAGGGGCTTCACTTTCAGCTCTTGTTGATACAGAGCAGAGAGGAGGCTTGTTAGTGCCCCAGTTTTCCCACTGTAAGTTGATGGACATGCTGCCTACTCCCGTCACAGGGCTCCTAATGAAGGACTCCTGATTCAAGGCACAAATCTGCAGCACCAAACAGCCCAACATACCAGCCACTTTGTGGCTGTGCGCCTAAGAAAAGGGTTGTCCCTTGCTTTACTCAGGGAGCAGGCGTATCACATCCCAACCCGATCATTCACTTTCCAGGGCCAGCTGTAAGGCAAAGCCAGCAGAAGGGAACCCTGGTGGACCTCAGCATGTCCCACTTGAACATGATCCACAAAGCAAGGCAAGCTCTCTTGCCCTTTGCTTAACAACAAAGTTTTGGACCTGCTGATAAAAGCTGAAGCTTTAAGCAAGCTCACATTGACTATAAAAAAAATCTCCCGACTGCCTCTTGGGTATCTTTAAGAAGCACATAAGACTTTGAGGGCTCAAACACAACACTACTTGCTGGCCACAAATCGGATATACCCCTGCCAAAACCTTCCTCTGCTGCAGCTATGGCATTCTCCAGAAAACATTTTATAAGCCAGTGTCTGAGTTTTATGACATGAGCATATAGAGGCAAATGTAAACTCCACTGACCCTCGTGCTGCCTTTTGGCTCAAGGAACTGCTTCTTTTTACATCTTTCTTCCCCTTCTCCCCAGCTCCTTAACTAACCACAGATTTCTTAGTAAGAAGGAAATTACGTTAATTGAAACCTTTTCAGTGCATTATCAGCTTTAGCAGGAGCATTTTGGGAGGGGGGAGGCAGAAGGCTCGGGGCAGAGGGGATGTGCAGGATTAAATCGCCCTTTGGAAGAAGATGTCAGGCTGTGAAAGGCCAGCTAACTGCTTTTGGTCACATCAGCCTGGAATTTCGTTCTCCCAAGTGCCACTGGAGCCTCCTACCCACATCCAACACAAGCAAGGGATGCTGGAGGGACGGGCCAAGGCAGAGCTCAGTGCAGCCACCCTGTGATGCACCAAACACCATTTCTCTCCCTTCGCTTTCACAGTGACTGTAACAGCCCTGCCTGGGCACGTGGGTGTCACACATCTGTCGGACTTGAAACACAGCTGAGTATTACACACACGACAAGGGATGTGCTCGAGGGTTGAGTAATTGTCATGTTTTACCAACACACTATCAAATCTCATCCACATCGTGCACTGAAACAGTTCATTCACCTCCTGACCAGCAGATGATAGCTGGATCCTCACAACACCCAGATTTTTCATGATAGCATCTCCACGCAAGAAGCTAGACTTGCAAAACAACCCTTCTGTGGCTGCAAAAACATCAGGAATGGGTCAAATTCTGTCTGGGAGACATTTTGAGTTCAGAAGGGGAGTATTCTGATGCTGCAGTTGGATAGGAAAAATGACCGAGCAAAATATAAGCACCAGGCTCCAGGGATTTCCATGGGCTTAAGTGCAAAGGTTTTGGAAACAGGTTTAGCGGGAATGGTGTTTCCACTGAAGTCCTCCCCTCCTTCCTCTCCCCAGCTGGCTGACTTTCCCAGTCTCGATTTGCAGCCTGCCTGAATACCTCTCAAAATATTTTCTCAATTAGAGGAGAAAACAGGAATTTGCCACTTGTCTGCCTCTATTCTGCTGCCTGTCAGCATTCAGCAAATATTTCAATCGTAGCCCTTTGCATGCTGCTAGCCCCGCTCATTTAACCTTTGGCCCTTCCCTAGGCTAATCCATCGGCCTTTACCTTCAAATCTTTACAGCCAAGGGCTGACTGAGGGCTGGGCTGGCAGGGAGAATGAAAGGGATGGGGGGGATAGCTTATGCCAGACTCCAGTATTGAAATTTTGGGGGGAGGGTGCAGAAAGGGTGCAAATCTCTGACCACGCTTCTCAAAGAATTCAGTATACCAGCAGCTGAGATTTGCGCTTCCACCTCTGGAAGACGATGAGGAAAATTAACACATTAAAACAGAAAAAAACCAAAACAAAACAAAAAAAAGCAAGAAAGAGGGAAGGAAGGCCTCTGTCACCTCGGCTCTCCTCCATGTGGCCAGCAGCATCCTGAGGCAGGTACCTAATTGCCCGCAGAGCCTTTGCTCTTCTTCTCCCACCTCGACCGCTCTCCTCCCTGTCTCGCGTGTCACCAAGATTAGTAGTTAACAGTTCCACTGTCAAAAGCGCATGTGATGAAAATAATGCCCAGAGCGCAGCCTGTCAGCCTCAGAAGCGCCAGGCTTGACTTTGATGGCAGAGGACCCCTAAAGCCCGTGCCCGCCCGGCCTCCCCCCCGGCTGGCCGCTCAGCCGAGCATCCATCGCGGCTCTCCTGGGGCCGTGCCCAGCCGCCCGCTCTATGAGAAATCGCTGACCCTTCCGTCACGTGGACGCTTTAATTGTTCACATTGGTATTTTGTTTCTCTCTACTGTAGACAGTTTGCTGTCTGTTATCTGTCCTTCATATGTAATTAATTGTGCTGTCTCCTGGCTCATTAGAAACAAGTCCCTCTCCTCCCCTTCCCCCTCTCCCCCAGCCAAGTCACAGTGTGCATTATTTAGGCTAAATCATGTTTAAGTAACTACATAAATAGTAGGTCGAGTTTGCCTTTTGTCTAGGCTGAGACTGTTGCTTGGCTCCTTTCTCAACATGCCAGGCCAGGAAAGCCCTTTTTGCTGGAAGCTCTCAAAGGGAAACCCTCACCGGGCAGAGCAGCCGTGCCGCCCCAGGAGTGGGGGAAGGTCCTCCGAGCAGAAGGCTTGTCCAGTAGGTAACAAGAACAAGCTGCCAAACTTTAATAAGGCAGACGTAAAAGTCAGCACTGCAGAGCAAAAATCCTGCCAAAAGGTTGTTCATCGTCTAGCAAGAGGTAACAGCAAAAGGAAGGTGAGATTTGGTTTTGGTTTTTTTTTTTCCCCTTCCATTGGTTATTCTAGCCAGCGAAATGCACTTCAAGTGACACCACTTCACACATCCTGGGTCACTCGCTACCATCTGAGCAGATGTCTCTTGCTGCCGTAGCGTTGAAACTCAGGTGCTTCAATGCAAGTAAAAGACTTGTGAGCTTTCAGTCAATTAAGAATGAAATGAGAGTGTCTGAAGTGGGTTCCCTCCATACACCCACTTAAAAAAAATAATAATTGAGGATGTGGGTATACAGGTTCAGGCAATCTAAAAACCAACATGAATCATCACCTCGAACTCAAACAAAACTTGCACCAAAGTAACTTAAAGAGTTAACATAGTTAAACTAAAACCTGTAAAGTTCATTTGTTCACTTTTCCAGGCCAACACTTAATGTCCATGTAGGCCATTTTGTTGTGCAAAAGCACCTCTAATATCAGCTGATGTAAAGATTTGAGTATTTAAGTATCTGCTTCTATCTGGGAATAACTACTGACAAAACAAGCATGAGAAAGCTTGTTTCCTAGAGATTTCCAGCTTAGCTTAAGACACTTAATCATCTGGATGAGCTTTGGGTGAATCACCTGAACTTTTGGATACCAGCTCTAGCCAAGACCTCCCATCTTCTCTGTGCGTGCACATCCTTGCTGATAGACCTGGGCTAGGCAAGTGCTTTAACTGATTGGACCAGGCTCAGCTTTGCTGGATTGCCTGCACAAAGGTTGTGAAGGGTTTTGGTGAAGACTTCCACATGAAATGCACTGCAGACATTTCCAGTGGTGTTATCTGAAGCTAAATTACTGCTTGGGAAAACTCCTTATATCAGGAATGCAAGGCACTGAAGTTCTCTCTTCCCAGCACAATCTGGGCACAGATGATGGCAGAACAAAAGCCTTCCAGGCCACCTAAGACCAATGAATCTCACCAGTGACATGGAAAGACCACCATAGTTCAGTTTTCCAGTTTATCTACAGCTGCCCCACTCCACCACAAGGGCTTTTAAAATACGGAGGTCACGAGCACGTGTCATACAAGTCACTAAAGTTGTTTTATCAGAGACCCTCTATCTAAACTTGCTGCCTGGGCTTAATACAGCTGCTGATCTATCAGGAAAATGTGCTGCTATTGAGCTGAACCCACCAAAATGGTAGTGTGGCTTCCCATCCCTTCCCACCTTGCCCTCCCAACACCGCTCGTACCGCTTCAGGAGGAGACAGTCCCCTCTGCAACTTTTCCCAAATCTAGGCAGATGGAAATAAAATATCCACAGCTTGGTGCATCAGAAACACACTCGACTTTTAGGTGATGTTGTATTATTAACAATATGTGCTTTTTTCAAAAAAAAAAAAAAACCAAACCACGTTCTCAAGAAGGAAAGGGGAAAGGAAGGAAGAAAGAAAAACATACACGAGTGGGGGAAGGGGGGAAAAAGGACAACAATCTGAGACTTTCAATGGGAATGTCCAAAAATAACACAAACAGGATCTCCCTGCCATCTGCTCCGATCCTCTCTGAATGGCTTTCAAAGCAAAAAGCCTTGCCAAAACCTGACAAACAAAGCACTGAGCATCAGTTTTAATGGAATACCAATACTGTGTTCCCCCTTCCTCCCTTTTTGCTACATATACACACACCTTCCACACCCCTCCAGTTGCCAAATAAATGACACTATGCAAAAAAATTTGCTTTGGTTACGAAGCTGAATAAACAAGGAATAATTTTGCAAGTGCTCCCATATGTCTCTGCTTCTCTGCTTACAATGGACACTAATAAGATTTGCCATAACTAATTCATTCTTTCACACCATTACCCTATTCTCTACCTTAAAAAAAAAAAAAAAAAAACACAAAACCCACAAAAAACATTAAATTCTGCCTATCCCACGTGCATTTTTCCACAACTTTCACACAGTTGAAACACAAGGGTTTCAACAGCAAAGCCCATCACAAAGCAGACACTTTCTACTTAGTTTAGGCCCCTCAATGAGGTTTAAAGTCGAGTTTTACTGAACCCAACTGGACAGAAAAATGTTACTATTTTCTTTGATTTTCCATTCCCATGTTAAAAAAAAAACAAAACAAAACAAGATGTCTAAAGGAAATGGTGGGGAACAGGGATGCATAGGAGAGCTGCAATCTAGACACCAAAGGCAATGTGTTAGCATACATGAAGTAGAAAGTCTTGACTCCAAAGGCAATATGCTAGCACGTATAAAGCAGCAAGCGAAACTCATTAGCTGCAAAAACCAGCAACTCTGCTCTGCTGAAGAGGAGAGCCCAGCAAAGAGGAGCAGACACAAAGCAAACACCCAGCAGCAACACCCGGGAATCGATGGAGACTTCGCTTTTAGTCCTTCACAACTAAAGGCAGCGCCGGGATGCAGAGATGTCTATGAAGGTCAGAAAGAGATTTGACTTTTAGGGTTTTTTTTGTTATTGGGTGGTTGTTTGTTTTTTTTTAATGAATCACATCTCTCCTGACAAACCTGAGAAATAAAACCAAAATGCTTAAATCCACATTTCTTTGTTGCAGTTTGTTCCCTCTGCTATTGAGATATTTTTATGTGCCAGGAGCATACCTTTACCAGCGCTGATCAAGTTTTACAGGGTTTTTTTTTGCCTTTTTTTTAAACATCTAAGACCTAAATTACTTGAACAAACAAAAGAGTTTTCCCTCCCTCTCTCTCTGACTGCCAGCCCCCCCAAGTGCCGCGCGGTCGGGAGAGCTGTGACAGGGGGGGGGGACGGGACAGACAACAGCTACTGGCTCCTTCCCACCACCCAAAATAGGGAGCAGAGTTTGTGGGTAATCTGCTGGGAAGGAACCTGTGCACAAGAGCTTTGGGCCACCTGCCAGCCCACTCCATGCCATGAGATGCCATGGTGGTGCATGGTCTGCCCCACCACCACATCTGGGAGAAGGTGGCAGAAAAGACCCCCAGGGACCCCGGTTGTTTGTTGCAACCCATGGATGGGGAGAGCTGGGTGGTGGTGAGAGTCTGATGGATGCACCAAGCTGCAGGGGTGGGTTCAGGGCAGTTGGAACAGCGGAAAGTAAGATGCCTTCTCTGGAGGCCCTGGGTGAGACACCTCTGTCTGCCTCAGTTTTCCACTTGCAAAATGAGGAGGACCTTAGGAAAGTGCTGAAAACTACACTCTTTGGTAGTGTTCAGATACAACAGTTATAGGGCACTGTCTTCAATTTTCTATCCATACCATCAATCATCTAACTCCTTTCTCCGTGTCTCTGTGGTGATTCATTTTCTTGTTCCACTAGGAAAGATAGAACAGCATTATTGAGAAAAAGCCATGGTCAAAAGCAAAAATCTTTCCTTCTCTCCTCTTTCAACCTCAGGCCACTCTTTACATTCACCTTCAATGTTGTGGCCTCACACCTGATGATAAACTTTCTGAGTCCCTCAGGCCCCTGATTTACCCATCAGACGCTCTCCAGCACTGCCTATATGGCCATCTCCATCTGGCAGACCCCAAATCCTCCTTTCTCCTTACCTCACTGTTTAAAATCTTCTCCCACTGGGCTGCCAGCTTTTCTTTGGGAACAAAGCACAGCCCCTGTGAGCAAACATTTCTACCCATCTGTGTCCATCAGCCACAACAAAACCAGCTCCCCTTACTTGCAAAGTCCCCCATTATTTTTCCCCAGACCTCACAACACACTTGACATCCTTTCTGTCTCCTTCCCCACTCTCAAAAACTAGATTCGGTCACTTTGTCCACTCTTTGGGTTTATATATTTATGGACCTTTACCCTACCTGTGCTCTTTGTTGAGGCTGTGTGGGGTCAACCTCTAACTGTGTTTTCATGCAAGGGGCAAGGACGGTGGGCAGGCAGCAAAGCTGCAGACAAGCAGAAGCAAAGGGGACTATAAGGGGAGCATAAAGCATTTCGACTTTTTCTAACCAGGGATTAACACATGGGTTTTAAACAAGGGGACTCCCTTCCCAGCTGACAGCAGCAGCTGCAGCTTCTGACTTGCTCGCAGAGTGGCAGGGAATCGAATCAAAGAGAAAAGAAGAAAGAGGACAACCCTTCCTTAGGGAGCAGGAAACACAATACGAGCTATTCTAAAACCCCCGCAAATACTGGCTTGGTTTTAGGTCAGGCTCTCTTTCCCCCTTCTGTCCCCATCCCCCCCACCCCCCTTCTCTCAACAAAAGGAAATTGGTATTTTTCGAAATTCTTCTGAAAGCCAGCCCGGCAGATGGTTCTTTCCATGCTGGGGAGGGAACAAAAAAGAAAAACCTGCCAGGATACACATCACCGAGATGTGACAAAGATGGGCATGGTGGCTGGCCTCTGACCCAGGGATTTCACAGAGGCCTATTAAACCATGTGGCCAAGATGGACTGACTCGACTTATATCTCCAGCATGCAGCTTCTCTACCCCACAGGCTCATGCTAAGTTTTATTAGCTTAAGTCAGGCCAGATAGACTGAAAAATGATAGGGTTTCTCTGTGTTTCCATCCCACTTTTTCAGCACCTCAGAACAATCCCCCACACCAACATCTTCACAGGTGGAAGTGAAGTTCAGCGGCCAAATTCACAACGTAGTAGCAAAAGGCTTCTTTAGACAGTAATTAGCAACTGTCGTACTTTACCAAAGTCTTATGTACACATCAGTAATATGAACACCTGCAGATGCAGAAATCCAAGGGTAAGTCACTGAGTCCTTCTATTGCACTCCAGTGCTTCAGGTTAAGGGTCTGGCTGTCCATCAGAACCTGCCCTCCCTTTTCTTTACACCCTCCTCTTCCCTCTAGATGACATCAACAGACAAATTCCCACTCTTTTCAAGGGTGCACCAAACAGACCCAAGGGCTCCACATCCCAAATGCCCAAGTTGTCTCCAAGGACGAAGCATGACTTGGTTATGCACCATGTCTGCCAACCTAAGCTCAGGGAGCAGCAAAGGATGTGCTGCCCTCCTGCAGAGCTGGCCCGTGCTTCGCAAATTCCCATGAAGCACGCTGGCAGTTGCTGTCCCCAAGTGACTAATAGCAGCTCCTGCCCACGCCCAGACTCAATGACCTAAGGACACATCGATCCCTCCCCATCACAGTCTTCCAAGTTCCTCTTGGCGATTGCTGTGCTGCAGTCACAGAAGGAACCAGGCTTTCCCTCCCACCTCTCCTTCAAATCAGGAATATAATTACAAGTAATGCAATGGAATTAAGACAAGAGAGAGAAAAGGCTGGAGGGAATTCATCCTAATGATTACATAAATTATTGAAGAAAAGTATCCCATGGAAAGCGAGAGGCTGTCTTTGAGAAGAGTACTCAGCTGAGTGCTGGTGAATGTAACGTCACAAATTAGGTGAGACAAATTAATTATCCCCACCTAACCTGCACATACATGGGGTATAAGTAAAACACATCATCAGTCCAGTACCATCAGTTCCTAGTGGAAGGTGCAACAAAACAAGTGCCTCCAAGCTCCCCGCTAACACAGTTTAGGCAGGATAATGATGTAGAGGCTGTACCTGCAGCTGAAAAGACTTTGGTGGCAGGCAGAAATAAGGGCTGATCAGGCCCCTGTTAAGGCTGCTGCTCCCCAGTGGAAAAATATCTGCCTCAGGTCTATTTTAGTTAGTCTTACGGGTGAGTTTGCATCAAATTACCCACCTGGGAATACAGGAAGTAAAATTTAGGTGAAGCTACCCAGGCTAGCACAGTATTTTAGCACTTACTGGGGCGCAGGGGAGACTACTGAGAAAAAAGTCCATTTAGAAATTACAGTGTAGGCTCTACCTTGAAGGTATGAGGAAACTATTTCCTACGTAACCTCCTGGGAAATGCTTGCCAAGCACGTTACAGAAGTGCCTTTTCACAGAAGCACCAGGTGGGGAAACAGCAACATTGCCCCATGGTGAAGCAAGGGCATAATTGGTGGTGACACCGCCGAGCGTCCACTGCTCAGCCTTCTCCTGGTCAGAGCCATCAGTGAGAAGAACAACGGGGCTGTGGCCTCTGGCTCATTTGCTTGTGCCACCACATTCCTCCTGAGAGCATTGGGCAAGGAAAAATTACCCGCAAATCCCCTCCGGGCCGATTCTCATCTTTCAGCCGTGCAGATGGAGAGCAGCTCACATGAAGCTACAATGCTGTGAAGTGCTGAAATTCCTCAATGAACCACCCAGGTTTATAGTGGTAGGGTTGTTGTAACACCGATGTCAATAAAAGATACCATCTCTCTCTACAAACCTTGCCACCCAGGTGAGACAGAGAGCCATGAGAAACTGATGAGAAGATAATAAGTACTCCAGTAAATATTCCTCATTTGACTCTTACCACATTTTAGGGTTTACGGACCAGAAGGGACTATTAAGAGCATTAGATCGACTAATTGCACTCTGGCCCCAGAACTCCATCCCCCTTATTTTTGCAAGCCCTAACTCCTCTTTGAGATAAATTTTAAAGGTAGCAGTGAAGACGCAGACAGTTGTTAATTTTTAAACAAATTCACCAGTTTCAATGACAGGTAGAAGAGGACTGGCTTCCAGAACGGCTGTGCACCCAAAGCTTGAGGATCAAGCTACCACCTGGGAGACTCAGTTGTGTCATGGTTAAGCAACAACAGCTCAATGAAAAAGGCCTGAGCATTACCCTGGCCTGCGACAGGTTCCTTCAGTGAGTCACTTAATCTCGTTACTCTATTTCACATAATGTACGAAGAGACAAGATGATTTCATTTCTCCTCCTTTTATTTCTACAGAGCTTGTGAACTTCTTGCAGGTGGACAGGCTCTCCTGATGCCTTCATACAGGACCTGCCAGCAGTAGATGTTGATGTACAATAGGAACATGAGGCACCATCTTAAAGTGAGCTTGGTAGAGACATGCTTAGTTCTGAAAACACAGCTGCAGTTGACTGTCCATCTTGAATGTACACACCTTCAGCAATGCTATCTTCCACAGTGGCCATGGTTCAAACCACATCTCAAATATGCAACCTCATTTCTGTAGTAAGACACCTTAGCACTTCCTCTGTCCCTTTCACTGCTGGCCCAGAGCTCCAGAAAAAGGAAAAAAAAAAAAAAAGAAGATAATAACAAAGTGTTTTGCTTGATACCACCTTGGAGAAGTAGAGTTTTTTCCAGGCTGACCATCCCACTTGGAAGCAGTGTCCTGCTACTGGTGCACGCATTATGGCTTGAGAATCCCTCTCCTGATAGCAACTGCCTGCAGCTCAGAGTCCAAATATAGTCACGATGTAGAAATAGCACTTCATGTCCTGAAATGAAGGAGCCAACAGCCACTGGTCTAATTCACGTTAGAGGTCATGGCAAGAAATGGAAAATAACACTCTTACGAAAACACAGCTAACCGGACTTGTCCTCGGGGGTCACGTATCAAATGGAATCATTTTAAGGTTCAAGAGTTGGAATAGCCACAACATTAAAAAGCAAAACAATGCATGTTTACTCTGGGTATTTTTAGATTGGTTTCCTAAGGAAACAAGGCTAATGTGATCGTACTGTGTGTGTATGTGAATGCACACACAAACTCCTTGCCTGCTTGCATGATCCTCTTCTCTGTGTTTTAGGAATATTTTGACCATTTTTGATCAAATTAAATGTAAGAATGGAAATCTTTGAGATATGATATTCAAAAAAGTTTTGTTCAAATTGTTCACTGGCCAGAAGAAAGGAACCCCTCAGGGGCTGCCAAAGAGGATTTGGCCAGAAAGTTCACTCAGCGTTAGACACCAGAGAAGCCACATAAGAGGAAAGTGGTCAGAAACCAACTTTTACAAGTTTTGGTGCTCTTGGAAAAAGAAGAAAAAAGACAAACTGAGGGCACCAGGTGAAGCTCCACTTTCCATTCAAATAAACTCAAGACTAGTCCACCATGCAGTCCCACTGACCACGCAGGGGAATGTGGGCAGCGAGAAGCCTGGCTGGGAATGAAGAATGTAAAGAATTAGACCTGACCTGTGGAAGCTAGCTGGGTGTGCATGTGTGTGTGAAAAAGGAACTGAAGATGAAAAAGCTGGAGGTAAATCAGAAGGTATCTGTGGTCAGACATGCCTGGAAGGAGAGGAGAGGGAGTGCTGCATGCAAAAGTTGATGCCAGAGGGATGTGAGCGTGTATATGAAGGACTGACACCCCTGTGCATCCCAAAACCTCTGCAAATGAAGACACAACCAGTACAGAGGTTTGCAGCTCTGGGTGCACAGGCCAGCGCGTTGCGTCTCCAGCACATCTCTGTTAGCCTGGAGGCCACAGTGCTTTTGAAACACAACCAGCATGCACTGACTTGGCCAAGACTTTACGAGGCTGCCGGGAGCAGCACCCGTCCCCTCCTGCGGTTTCATGGTGGGGACTGCAGGATCTCCAGCTGGACGCCCAGGTTTCCTGCACTGGTCCCAGTTGCTTCCCTGCAGCATTTTCTCAACCCCAGAACAAGCACTGAGGACATGTTGTCACAATTTGAAAAGAGAGGCACAGCACAAACAAACAAGGAAATGTCACAGAGGGCCATCGAAACTCGGCCGTGGGAGTAACTGCTGGAAACCAAAACCTGTCCTCAACACGGGCGGCATCCACAAGCCCTGGTCATATGGCAGCTAATCAAATACAGTGACTCTTCCTCATTTGGCACTCTGCACTGAGCAGTAAATGCCTGCTTAGATTTCCCCAGCCCACCCCTTTGCTGCCAGACTTTTGCTTCTGTAAGAAATACTCGACTATGTGCAAAAAAAAAAAAATTTCACAATTCTTTGGGAGCAGACAGACAGTGAGGGATGAGCATCAGCTGTCTCAGGCAGAGCACTGAGCTGGAAGAGAAACTCTACCTTATTCCTGTCACAAGGTATCCATGACACGATGCAAGGCAGACACTGCTCCAGCAGGCTTTGGAGGAGGAGAAGGAAGGGTAAGAGCCAGGATCCAGCCCTCCCTGCTCTTCACAGGGGAGGTCTTCAGGATCATCATAGAGGACCTTCATAGGGTCCCTCTTCAGAAGGGACCAGCCTCCTCCAGGTGACTACATGGGGACTCAAGAGGCCTGCTCTCTTTTTTGAAGGGAGCCTAAGGTAGTTGTGGTGGGAGGGCACCAAACTGCAGCTGTTTAATTTGTGCCTTCAACAATGTGGTAGAAGGAAATCCTCACCAAAAACAAATGTGGGATCAATATCAAAGAGCTGAGTTTGTGTAGCTTTGCACACGTACGTTTGTGTAGAAAAACTGTAAAAACACCAGGAGCCTCGTGCCTGTTAGAGCAGCTCTGAAGTTGTCTCTCAGCTGCTCCAATGCCAGCTTCATCTTAAACACAACTAGAAGAGGACTTCCTCACTGTTCTGGCACTTCTGGGGTTCTACCACTATTCCATAACCTGGGCAGAGGCTGAGGTCTACACTGCTGGAGTAAGCCTCAGGTACCCGCCACCAGCATCATTTAGAGGAGACTCAAGGCTTTGCTAAGCAAGAGTGGAGACCAAACCAGCGGAGAAACAGGACTAGGCTGAAGGGGCAATGGAGGTTCCACCCTTTGGAAACAAGAAGCTGTAAATCAAAGCCTGCCGCTCCAAGCAGGTACCACCACAAATGCACAAGTGCCTTCTCCTCCTTGCTAAACCACATGCAGCAGAGGGAGCAAGCACTTATGTCAAGTCCCCGAGCCACGTTTGGGATCACAAGAGGAAGAGCTGACTCAGAGGACATCTCGCAGGGGGATGACCTTAGCAAAGAGGAACAAGCACGTACTCTGAGCGATTGGATGATCGTGCACACAAATCACCGGGGAGAGGAGTTTGGCACAGGGGTAATCTTACAAGAGCTGCGGATGCACATGAGAACCTGCAGGGAAAGTGCAATGTGCAGTCAGCAATGCAAAGAAGGGGGAAGGAGGATGGGGGGAAGTGTTCATGGTCTTCTGGAAGAAGGAGAGGCTCAAAGAGGAAAGCATGCGAATGAGCGAGTCCTCGAGGAAAAGCAAACCACAGGAGAAAGTTGCGTGTGTGGGGCAGAGGAAGGAAGAAGATAAATTGAATTTCAAGGGAAAAAGTGCTATAACCGCTTCCTGTGGAGAAATGGCAAATAGCTACAGGAACTCAAAGGAAAAAAAAAAAAAAAAAAAGCAAGAAAATCCAAGGATAGAGTTTCCCCTGACTGCACACAAGGAAGCTTAACTTCCAATTGACTTGCTGCTGCTTACCTCTCAGCAATAAAATACATGCACCCATCCCAAGCTCTCAAAAAAACCTGAGTGCAATAGTAATTAAAAAAAAAAAAGGAGTTTACATCCCCCGAAGCAGGACATTATGCATATGAAGGAAGCTCCAAAGAAACTTTGTCAGGCCGTGCCTAAAGAAAGAAGGGGGTGGAAAATGAAGTGTTTGCAGACACAACAAAATAGGCAGAGCAGCAAATGCAGGGAAGGGGAAAAAAAGGAAATAAAACAAAACCAGGGAAATACTGCTCATCTGGGGCTTGTTAAATGCTACATGACAGACAAGGAATGCTGATGGATGGCTTTGTTGCATTTGGTGCCATGCTTTCAGTGCCCTTCCAGGCTGACAGCATGTTTCCTTATCTGGAGAAAAAGGTACCTTTAGTGATGCTGAGGACGCTGGACTCAAGCAACCCTGCCGCAGGTGGGAGAGCAGCGGCTGCAGGGCTTGCCAACATGCCAGCAGGACATCCTTTGGGCTCCTGGCTTTCTTCTTGCCTCCCTCTCCAATCAGACTAAATGAAATGGAGCCATTTGTGGATTTAGACATGGCAAGGGTTCAGCCCACTCCATCCCCAGGCGCCAAAGGGTTGAAATGAGAGCAAACACTTACAGAACGTTTGTGCACTTTCCAATCGCTGCACGGACAGCCCAAGCTACGATTCACCTTCTGAGCAGCCCCAGGAAAGGGGTTAGGAAACTACCTTCACTTTTATTTTCAAGAAGGGGAAGCTGATGTGAAACTTGGCATGGCCACGACTTAAAAGAAACCCCAAAAGCTCTGTTGGGTTGCAGCCAAGCATTCGAGCTGGCAGAGCAGAGGTTCCCAACGCTGATGCTCTCTCACCCCTTGCCTCCCTCCCCGCTCCAGGGCACCAGCAACCGCACCCAGCCAGATCCTCTCCTGGATTCCCTCCCCTCCCATTCATGATCGCATAACATCCCCGGGGCGATTGCTCACACGGAAAAGCAACATGAGGAAAGTATTTAATATATGTTTACGTCTTTTAATATAGTGTAGCAGCTGGAATCAAAGGCAAAAAAAACCCCAACAACCCAGGCCTCGGCACACGAGCAGCGTGGCTCTCCACAGAGCCCCTTCTAATCACTGCCGCTCCCTGGACCACAGCTTTAGAAATCAGGCACCAGCCCCTATTGCCTAATTAGCAGAGCAGTGGAAAGCTTAGGAACAGGCATATCTTCTTCCTCCCTAAGTGGCCACTGAATAAATGCTGTATCCCCAGTTCACAGCCCCTTTTTACATTGCTAGCATTACCAGTCCTTTGTGTACCCACATGCTGTTACTTAAATTGCTTCCATGTTTTCATTACTTGCCCTCTGTGCTGTGTGTATTGAAACTCCTGCAAGAACGCTGAAGTGGTATTTCAAAGCACTGGGGACTACTGGAGATGTGGCTGAAATTATTATGCAACAAATTCAAGTGATTTTTTCAAGTCCTGATAGAGTTTGCTCCTCCTCAGAGGGAAAGATGAATTCAGGTGCTACTCCATGAGGTGAAGGACAACTGCACCCAGCCACTGGAACACAGGCATGGCACTTGAAGCTCGGCTCACACTCAGCTCTCCATCCTCATATATGGTTGTATGGGACCTGTATATATGCCTAAGTGAGGTGGTAAACTCAAATAATTATGCTGCTCCCACACACAAAGAAAATGTGTACATCAGGCCAAACTCTCCTGGCAAAAATCCACAAAGGACAGTGGAGTGGTGCCAGCTGAAGATCTGCCCCACTGGCTTAAATGCATTGCTCCGTGCTGCCGATAGCTGCTTTTCTGGAGTTTGTGCTGATTAAAGCAACAGGCAATCAAACAGCCTAACTCTGAAATATCAAAACCACCAGAATCAGTTAAATGTGACAATCGCTTTTTTTTTGTTAACCGCTACCGCAGCTTTCAACAGCTCTGCAAGTACATGCAGAAGGTACCTGCACGCTCCTCTCTCCCAGGGAAGCCCACAGGTGGGCCAGACAGCTTCAGCTCCATTCGAGTTTCAACTTGCTTTTTCCTCCTAACTATCTTCCCCCAGAAAACCCTGTAACTGGCATAAGACACACGGATGAGCCACAAAGGCAATTGCGCTGCCAGCACTGGAACCCTTCTCCCACCAACCTCTGACCTCCCTTTCCTGCAGTGCCTTTCATCACCCCTTGATACGAGATGTTCACAGCCAAGGCCTGGTCCTGCAAGCCATGAATGAAGAGAAAGCTGCATGTGAAATCCCTTCCGCTGCAGGGATGCATCGTGGCGATGCAGGCTGCAGGTCTCCAGGCATCAAACCCCTTGAGATCACCCGAGCGGCTGCCGCGCGGCAGCCGTTGGGTGTTATGCTAATGGATGCGCCGGTGCAGCAGCCCTCTCCCCATCTGCTCAGAGCATCCACCTGCTGGGGTTGGGTTTTGTTGGTTTTTTTTTGTTTTGTTTTGGGGTTTTTTTGTTTGGTTTTAATGGACAGATTAGGCCAATGCTTTACCAAATCACTTCCAGCCTGCACACAGACATGGCATCAGTCAGATCGGACCTCACAGCACAAGCACAAGCTGGATGCAGCCACATTTGGGCCATGATCCACTTCTTTCAAATTCCTTATCTTTCTGCAATTAAAGTCTCACCCTGAGTGTAACCACACTACAAGGTGCTTTTTTTTGTTGTTGTTGGGGTTTTTTTTTGCATGTAGTTTCCTTATAGTTAGCTTTATTTATTTAACCTTTTTGGATGGCCACATGAAGGAACAACCATGCCTTCCACATCCATCTGACCAGGTGATAAATAGAAATCAAAGTTCCAACTTCTAATCGGTTGCATTCTCCATGGTCCTCGCACGGTAGGCAGTGGTTTGCAAGTCTTGGTTTTTGTCTTTTTTTTTCTTTCCCTGCATGGCCATGGAGGGACTGCTTGTGACATCTTTGCTGTCACTGAGCATAGTCTCACACAACCACTGGTTCCCCTGAGACATCTGCAAGTATTCAGGGTGGAAAGGGAAGTGGAAATAAGACATTGCTCAGTGCTAAAATGACAGCCCATCCTTCTCAATAGGTGGGAAAAATCTCTTCTCAGTTTATTATAGGGCCAAACCTCTGCTGTGCTAAAAAGCACTGGTTCTTTCATACACATAGGGTATGCCATTTAGTAGGATTCTGAGAAAAAAAAAATCACCTTGATTTTTGGGGTTTTTTTTCAAGTTCATCTTCTAAGACAAGTACTCTCAGAGTGAGCAATGTTAATCTCCCTGGGCTTTGCCTTGAGTCAATGGGAAACACTGATGCTTCAAAAAGTGATTTAGAGTTATCAGAACGTTGGTCTCAGTCAGCTTGCTGAGGAGACTGTCTCCAGGGAGAGCCGTTGGCAATTAGCCTCCTCAAGGCTTCAGGTAGCCCTGTGAGCATTCATCAAGCGTATACAGTATGGGAGAAGTGGGGACCTTCTCCACAGCAAAGGACACAACCTGCATGAGCAGGAAAGCCGTCATGCCCCAAGCTCTAATCAGTTGACACCTACATCCCAGATGAATTTGTCCAGGTTTTGGATATACTCATGAGTCTTTCATCAAATCTGGATTCCTGTCTGAGCGCATAATGATGCCCATGTGTTACTAAGGAGGCAGAGGTGAAGTATTTGTACTGTGATAAAGATTCAACCCAAGCAAAGCTCCTTTGTCTAATGTCTAGGACAGAAAACACCACTACACCCAAAAAACCATGAGTAATCACCAGGTGTCCCTCCCCTCACCAGCACTGCTTAAAACACTTGAACTAAATTTGTTTTAAAGAGTAAGTGTAGGGGACATTACTAGGAGGGAATCAAGCCAACAACAAAACAAAAGAGTGCTCCTGAAAACAGCTCATACAAAGCAAAGATTTTCTTTCTTTTCCTCTCCCTCTTCCTCTCCTTGACTAAATGAAAAAAAATAAAAACAAAAGATCAATTTTTATGCAAACTTAAAGTACCAAAAAATTCTCTCCAGAAGGATATTTCAAGAAAATTATACGCATCCAGAAGAAAATGAGACTTATAATGGAAGTATTTTCTGAAGCATAACTATAGTGTTGCTAGCACAATGCTGTAATCAAGAATAATGGAGCCCTTCGCCTGGTATACAGGAATGGATTCAATTGTTTTCCATGCACATACCTGTATTTTAAAAATGTAGTCAAAAGCTTTAACTGCCAAAAGGCTCGAGCATTAGCGCCTAGACACAAAGCAGTTTAGAACTGGTGTCCTTCATTTATCACTCATGTAATGATTAATCTTAAATCTCAATTACACACAAAAATAGAAGATGCCCAGCTGAACTTTTGATCCCTTCCAAATTGGTTCATCTGAAGGGTAGGTCAAGATCATCCTTGCAGTGTACGCGGCCGTGCAGGGTGATACCACCGTGTATTACCTTCTCCGCAGCCAAGCGGGGCTTTGCAAACCTTGCAAAGGTTATGCCTCAGACACAAACCCTTTGAGCAGGTTTGATCCTGCCCTGTCCCTTTGCTTTCAGGAGAAAGAGGAAATACAAGAAAGAATAGGACTTACCTTCTTTTTGGAGTGTGATCTGTCCTCTTCTTTAGCTGCTTTGCTATTTTTCCCAGCTCTGGAAAGCTTCTGCTCCCCAGATTGCTTGATGGTGATTTTGATCTCGGGAGTCGCATCGTCCCCCCCGCACAGCCAGAGGCAGGCGGAGGCTTCGTGGAGGTGATGGCAGCTGGCAGAAAGTCTGCCTCACCCCCCCTTTGCCGGGAGCTGCCCAAAGTCTCCCTGGGCTCCATAGCAATACCGCAACGCCCTGGAGTTTTATCAGAGGGAAGGGGAGCACGGGAGGGGTTGAGGAGAGCAAGAGCAGGTACAATCCCAGGAAATAAATGGTAACTGTCCGCCAAATTCAACGTCCCGATTGCCCAGAGGCTGCAAGGAGCTCAGAAGACACCAAGTCTGCCACTGTCAAGAGAAAGGAGAAAAAACAAAAAAAAGGAAGTTAGCACGTATACACGTAGCAAACACGAGTGTGGAGATGACTGAAATGGGGCATGCTTGGGCTTCCCCTGCAGCATCTCAAGGGCCTTCCTTGAAGCAAAATGGGAACCGAGGTTGGCTGGCATTTCTGAGGGATGGAACTGGTACCACAAAGCAAAGAACAATGGCCACATGTATTGCTAAACTGATGAAAATGAATATACTTTTTAAAAAAAAAGAACAACAAAAACAGTGTATAAATGCAAATGCCCTTCAACTCTGGACTTGGGAAACAAAGGAGGGGGTAGCCAGCTCTCCGTACCCGTGAACCTCCTCATTATTTCAAAGTGCTCTCTGTCACAAGCATTTGTAGAGGGGCGGGTGGGGGAGAAACAGAGACAGAGGCTTGCTTGCCTCAAGTTAAACAATAACCCAGTGATCAGAGCACAGAAAGCAGTGTTGCCCCATCGATCAGGCAGAAGAGTTTCAAACTCCCTATTTCCCCGCTTCCCAGGTGAGAGAGAGATGCCTTCAGCTACCAGCTATTCCAAGGGGGAACTATACTTTGCATTAGTTATTCATTCCACACATTGGGCACGCACACACTGTCTGCAGCCCAAGATGCTCTCTCGGATGCTGGAAGTGCAGGAGGATCCACCTGGGTCTATTGCAGGGCATATCAGGGACTCGAGTATTGAGGGTGATGGAGTAAAGCTAAACTCAGTGTTTCCCAGAGTTCCTTGTGCCCTTGGGTACCGCTGCTCTGTGGCAAAGTCTTGGGCTGACTGAAGCAAAGACTGTGCTCTCATCCTTTCAAATGTGGGCTTTCTTTAAAACATCGCAAATTGAACCCTTTGACATGGAAGCACTCATATTTGGTAGCTTACAAAGTCTCAGCCAAAGTCAATGGGAGAAGCTGTGAATGTTCAACTGAGGCAGAAGATGTATGACCCAATGAAATAGGAAGGCTAAGCCAAATACCAAACATTTAGTTAAAAAAAAAAAAAAAAAATTACACATAGGGTGTTTTTAAAGGTGTTGAAATGCTTTCATACACCTCCCCTAAGATCCCCCATACAGGCATCCCGCCCCACTCATCATAGCAAGATAGTTCAGGCTACAAAATTAGCAGAAGAGTATCTCGGAGAGAAACAAAGATAATTTCTGATACTTTAGCACAAATAGCTCCCTGGTGGGTCAGAGGAGTATCACTTCTGGCATACAGAGAGGGAAATAAGAAGGCACTGCCAGGAGTAGGTGCTGGGGGTGCAGACCTACTGCTTCAGCAGTAGCTCCCTGCTAGATTAGCTCTGCCACACTGCCAAACCCCACCCCTCAACCGACTGCAACCAAGAGCTGAGCACAGCCAGGGATTTCCCAGGGCGTTCTTAGCAGCAATAAACCATAAAGGAGAAACAAAAATGATCTTGCTACCAATCACTAAATCATAACCGCGTTATCACAGACTACTCTAAGGCACAGCTCACCAAGAAAAATCATGTGCCCTTGTTACCCTGGCTTCTTTATGCCTTTTAAAAATACCTTGCATGAGCTTCGATTTCAAAAAAACCCAACAACAAGCACCTTTTATTAGTTCTATATTCACATTTCCACTGGAGTGTGGCCATGGGTCACTTCTCTGACCCTGGCACATATGGCTACTAATGGAAAATCCTAAGCATCCAAGAGCTCCATGAAATCACTGGGTGACCTCCACCCAGGTCCCAGCAGACACAAATTCAAATAAAGTTCCCATAAGGAGCACAAGCTGACAGCCCCAGCAGGGGTGAGGGGAAAAGAAGAAAAAAAAAAAAAGGAAAAAAAAAAAGAAAAAAAAAAAAAGGGAAGAACCATCATGGAGCCTGATCTGCCATCTGGCCTTAGGGGTGGTTTCTGTAGCTCATAGTAGATAGAAGTACACCATAAAAACACTTATGCTTAAGTTGCACATCTTCTGGCAACAGGGAGGACACTCATTTCCCAGAGCTGCTGTCACTGGTCTCATTTAAGGTGATCTTGAATTACTAACAGACCCAAGGTCTCCTACACACCTGCCCTGACTCACCCTGCGGTCAGCAAGTCTCTCCATTTCACCACCTGTGAAACACGGATAACACTTACCTCATTCAAACCCATTGTAGGGTGGGTTAGTTAATGCCTTTACATAGTTTTGAACCCAAGTGTTTACCATGTGGTAGTAGCTAATTACTAACGCAATTAGTACATTAAAGCCACCCAGTTGCAAGGAGCTGCTCCACCTAATTGACCGACCTTGCACCTTGCCTCTCCTTTGTGCCTATGGAGGTGATGGGAGTCAGGGTTACCTTCCTCTTCCAACCAGTCCAATAAAAAAAACCCCAAAACTGTCCTATTTATCTGCCATTTTGCATTGTTAATCTCCTTGGAGAGGGACACAGTGTACACACACTCTTGGGCTGCAACAAACACAAGGTGGTAAAAGCTTGGCGGTGCAGCATTCCAGGGAGTTACTGCTCTGGTATGCACGCATGTACAATGGGCACTCTGTGCTGGCCTCCGCCCACAGGCTTTTAACCTCTCTCGATGCTGGTAAAAAAGAGAAAGCTTCTGGCAGACAGCGTCTAGCTCAGCAGGCAGGGCAGTGGGATGAGTCTGCGACCACCAATGGTGCATTGAAGGGACCACAGCCACCGGTGTGATGAACCCTACATTGAATGGGAGCTGAAGTAAAACTCACGGCTCCGAGCTAGGAAGGATCTTTCAGGTTTTGATTCATTGGGTAATGTTTTATGGAGGGTGAATATAAAGCCAAATGTCTGCTGCAAATTCTTGTTGTGGGTCTTAGACCCAAGCTCTGGGTCATCATGCCCAAACGTTCAACCCCTGCTTGGCTGTGTGCCTCCAGGTCAGTGGAAACAAGCAACAGATTAATAATGTCATTGCATTACACCAGTGTCAGGTGAGTTCACTTCAAATCCACCTAAAAATCCCACTTAAAAATGTTGGTCTCCTGTTCTGCTGAGAGCCTGTAGATGATGATATCACCAGACCCGCAGGTAGCAACAAATAACCCCGTGCTCAAACACCACGCAGAATTAACTGGGTCATTGTTTTAGGTATCTCCTTACTCTCCTCCAGGGTTAATAGTTAAATGACTTGGGTGCAGGGACATTATACTTGTCTTTCTTGTTTGGGCAGGCTACCTGTGCTTTGACTAATTAGGAAACCTCACTTAGGCTTCTGAACATGTAACCTCTATTGAAATCCTCTCCATCTCCCCTCTCCAGGCTGCTTTCGAGCAGAAGCGCTAAAGGGACAGGGCTTCCCTCCAGCAGCTCTTCTGCCTTAGCTGGCAATGTGCAGATCTGGAAATCTAGGGAGGCAGCGGATTTTCCAGGAGACCTCTAGCTCTATTTTAAACACTCAAGAGATAGCGGCTGTCTAGACTTTAAAGTGCTCACCCAAACTGCCCTTCCAGGCCTCTGAGGCTCACCAGCATCAAGTCCCATTCAATAAGCAACTACAGAAGTGTTTTACCCTCCAAATTAAGCTCCCGGAGGAAAGTGTTACTGCTAGCAGGTTTCCTGCAGTCAAGTTAAATTTGAGGAGGATAATTCACAGGTGAATGACAACAAATTTCACAGAAGTTGGCATTAGATCTTAATTAGAGAGAGATTCACGCTTCCACTGATAAGTACTGAGAAATAATCAAATGCCTGTGTGCTCAGCCTTGCTACGGCTGCTCACACGTCTCCCATCAGCTCCTCCGGGTACCTCAAACACACTTCTGGAGGCAAAGGCCTGACATACAAGACCTCCCTTTGGGTGATAGTAGATGTCTCCCATTAAGGGCTCTGAATAAGCTCCCTTCTCCTGCCTCAGGCCACCGCTCAAGTATTCAGATGCCAGGGCTATAAAGTGATTAAACTGAAAATTTTGTGAGGACAAAAATGGAGTTGAGAGCCCATGGTAAGGAGGAGAAATCCATCTATTTGGGATTCTCCATGAAATGAATGTGGGCATAATACTTGGCACGGCTTTTGCCCTATGCACAGGAGCAACCACATCAGCAACAAGCACACGCTGATCAGACAAACGCAAGCCAGCCAGGTTCAGCTGCCCAGCGTTTGTCCTGCTGCGTGACTTGCTCAAGCACCAGGAGCACCAGCAGAGATCTTGGAGCAACATTGCAAGATGCTGTCCAAATCCCATAGTACACAACTCCCAGCCATGACTGTGGCTACTGAGACTGCTTTTGTTTCACCCATAGAGTCCAAAATGCCTTAAGATGAAAAAGAAAAAAAAAATTCTATTGGACATGTTCAAGTGGGGGGAAACTGAGGCACGAGTCTGAGAGTGTTACCATGAATGTGAAGGGGAACCCACATCTTCTCGAACCCCACGTCTGTCATGTTGCCTTTGGATCTCACATTCTCTCATGTGACACACAGTTAAATCCCTAATCTCTGCAAAATATCAGAAATCCTGGAAACCTCTTTACACTCCATCTTTTTAAAACCATTCACCACAAAGCACTGGAGACTATACAGCAATATTTAATGATGAGATATCACCTTTCACTCCAAAGACTCCAGGCTTGCTTCCTCGATTATATATACCACCGCTGAAATGCAGCTGCCTCTGGGGCAGAGGCCAATGGACAACCCACATTACACCCGAGGGAAAGTTTTGGTCAGAAACCTGCTTTTATGAGAAGTGTCAGTGAAACTTCAGAATCCATCATGGGACATAAAAACCCAACAGCCTGGCATGCAGCAAGCTGCACTGAACTCAGTTAACCCACGTTAGGAATACACACCAAAAAAAAAAAAAAAAAAGCCTCAAAATATTTCTTCATTATTGCTTTACAAAAAGACCTAGGTATTTCAAGAGTGGTTGTGGTCCTGGTCCATGCACTGCCAGATCACCATCAGCACAAGTTTGACACAGATCAGGAACAGGCATCTGATCGTACTTTTATTGAATGGTCCAGAGCATACAAGATGGGGGTTAAGTCTTTCTTCACGCCAACTTAAAAACAGTTCCAGAGGATGGGTAAAACTTGTGAGCCATAAAGCCAGCGTGGTGCAGACAAGTGACACGGTATGACGCAATATGAAGTCTGTTGGGAAAAAATTAAGCCACTGCAAAATTTTTTGAAGAAATTTGAACCAGGAGAATGGGTTTATACTGGATCAGTGTCATGCACCAGTAGTGTATTTAATCTACCGCTCAGAGCCCTGGAGCTAGATTTATCGCATCTTTGGACCACAGCCTTCATTACTTCCTGTGGCCATGATACTCTGAAAGAACAATCCAGCTTTGGCAAGGAGCTGGAAAAATGGCTGTGATTGATAGTTATTTTCCATCGACACTATAGATCCCATAGGAAGCACCCTCTCCCCTTCACCCGCCTTGCATTAATGAGGACAGAAACATGGCAGAAGGACTTCCCCTTCAAGCAAAACAAATGAACGTCATCTCTTAATAAAGAATCAGAGAATGCCTGGTGGTGTCTAGATCCCGACCAGACACAGCCCTGAGTATCCTGCCCTAGGTGACCCTGTGCTGAGCAGCGTGGTGGACTGGACAATCTCCAGAGGTCCTTCCGACCTCAGGCATTCTGTGCTTCTGTGATGTATTTTTTTTTCGGTCTCTATCTCCAGTGCAGGGCCAATTGGTCTCCCTATGGCATGACAATTTTAAACACACTGCTAAACTTCCCATCTATAAGATATATCCAGATATAGGCATGTATAAAGCAGATGTGGGTATACAACAGATACAGTATGAGATCTTCAACTGATAATTGCTAGTGAATGACCATATGTGAATGCCTGTAATCCACAGATTATCTACAAAAATAACTAACTAACTATGGCATGTGATTCATTGATAGGCTAAGTTAGATGCACAGGGGGTTACACAGAAGAAAGATGGTTCCTCTCCTTGTGGCCCCCTTGCTTCCCACGCTGCTTTTGTTCCAGTCCTTCCACCTCTGCCTCTGATTTTGCACAGGTTATGTGAGGGCTTTCTCCGAAGGGAAGGGATGCAAGCTCTCCTAGGCGTGGTCTATCCACATGAAAACAGGGAACAAGGATTAATGGCAGTTACCAGAACAACAGAAATGTAATCTTCACTCATTTCCATCATCTTGCCCTGAGTCCAAGTGCTACCAGCCCTCTGCACCTCCGCCAGCGTGCCTGAGTAATACTGACTGATGACTCTGCCTCAGCGTGCTGAAGCCCAACAAAGGGAGGCAGGAAAAGCCACACTGGAGGGGAAAAGACAAGACAACCCGAAAATCTCTCACAGGCAGAAGAGGCTGCAAGCATCCACCCCAAGATGAAGAGACATAAATATATGAGAGCCCAAGCATATCTGTAATTACGGAGGCATGTAAGTATGCACATTACACACGTGTGTATCTGTCTTCTCAACATTAAGAGTAGATTATGGAATCATATTTGACTCCATAATTAGGTTTGAGACTCTATAATTAGATCAGATAGCCACCTTTCTATGTAAGTAACTAACTATCATACAGCACTGAAGGGAAGGCCAACTGAATGATTAAACAACTGAGACGGCCATAAATCACGAGGCCCATAAAAGCAATACTGCCCAAGGTACAGCTGTGGCAACAGCCAGTGTAGCAAAGCACCCATCTGCGGTAGGAGGAGAGATGCCCATCATATTGCCCAAGGACTTTTACAAGCTCATGCCCAAGAACTCTGCCAAGGTTTTACAAATCTGCTCACTCACAACCTGAAGCTCTATCTGGGTGTCAGGGAAAGGAGTAAAGTCATCAGACCTGTAAACACCTCCTCATGCTGACTTCTGGTCTCTGAAGGACTGACCTAAGGACCAACCTCCTCCCACTTGTGCCCTCTGAGACAAATGCTGCTGCAAGACTGCTCCAAAGTTCGGCTTGGTTCACTGGATTTACACCTCTGAATCAAGAAATAGTGTTTGATCCCAATGATATCAGGAGCCAGTATGTCATTTTTACCCATCACCTTTGTGAAGATTAAGCCTCGGGGACAGTAGAAAACAGAATGAGATGCCAACTGTGCTCCAGCTTATTACAACACAGAGAACCAAGCCAGGAGATTTTGCCTATGTGAGATGAACACCGGGTTGCTGAGCTCCCAGACCAAGCATCATCACTCTCAGAGTGATGTATAATCAAAGATGACTCCTGAGATGATCCAAAAGAATAGCCACGGGTGCAGCAGTGCGTGCCACTACGAGGATAAAACTTATTCGATGAACAACAGCTACAAAACTCTGGGAAAAAGTGTCAATGTGCACGAGAAGGGGACTTGAAATGCTAGGCTACAAATGGAAAGTTTTATGGGTATTTAGGGAAAGGTTATTGGCACAGAGACCAGCCACAGAAAGCAAAAGCCTGCACAATTCCATCATCTGTGTTACCAAACTTTCCTAGATCGACTTTGCTCTTGGAGAGCTGCCATCAGACACAGTAGCCTCCTTCTAACACCATCGTGGTAGGGCAATAATCTCTCCTTGTCCCTCTGATCAAACATTTCCCTCTGCACCCTGAAATGTGTGGAAAATGATTTCTTTGTATAAATCATTAACAAGAGGTTTGTTTCTATTTACTGCTGCTGCCACGGGACTCCTCCTTCCTCCTTTTCTTTTTTTTTTTTCCCTCCTCCATTATTTCATTTTCACTTGCACAAGTGCCAAATACACCAGCTTTCCCTCCCTTCAGGAAAAACAAAGAAATAAATAAAATAAAACAACACATCTGATAGGGAATGCACCAGGTCAATGGAAAGTTTTATGGGTATTTAGGGAAAGGTTATTGGCACAGAGACCAGCCACAGAAAGCAAAAGCCTGCACAATTCCATCATCTGTGTTACCAAACTTTCCTAGATTGACTCTGCTCTTGGAGAGCTGCCATCAGACACAGTAGCCTCCTTCTAACACCGTTGTGGTAGGGCAATAATCTCTCCTTCTCCCTCTGATCAAACATTTCCCTCTGCACCCTGAAACATGTGGACAATGATTTCTCTATATAAATCATTAACGAGAGGTTTGTTTTTATTTACTGCTGCTGCCATGGGATTCCTCCTTCTCTTATTTTTTTTTTCCCCCTTCCTCCATTATTTCATTTTCGCTTGCACAAGTGCCAAATACACCAGCTTTCCCTCCCTTCAGGAAAAACAAAGAAATAAATAAAATAAAACAACACATCTGATAGGGAATGCACCAGGTCTTGGCTCAGCATCCATTCCTCAGAGCCGCAAGTGATGGCACAAGGAGGACCAAAAAGGCTTCGGTCCAGGATCTATTCTGTGCCCAGTCTAGAGGCTGTACAAACAACACATCCCATATTACTCAGTTCTGCATGCTTCAAATGAGACTAGGAATAAGAAAGGTTGGATTTTGTCCGTGCAGGCCTGCACTGTGTGTTTGCATGCTGAGTAAGCAGTGGCGACTTGCTTGGTGCTAGATAACGTACCCAGCGTCCCCAACACCAAGGGGGGACTGTGGGACAATAGGGCATATAAAGGGCATGCAAGAAGAAGAGCAATAATTTGGGGTATTTAGAGGAAGACACTGAAACTGTTTGCCTTGCAGAATGTATCCGTCTTTCGCCTGTGAGGGAGGAGAGGATGGCTGGGTCAGCAAAACAAGAAACACCCTTCCAGCCTCCTGGATCACATCAGAAATAGCAGGAGGCAAAAGCAACTCAGGACACAAGTGGACGTAGCTGGATGCGCACAGGGCAAAGGGCAGCCCATGGTGCCGGGACAGAGACATCAAGAGGTATAAACATTAGTCAGGAGCGTGCTGTTGGGAAGACCCGAGGCCAGGGATAAAGGCAAGATAACTGACAGCTGCTATGGGCAAAGGAAAGAAGTAGCTTTGCCTCTAATGAGGCTGAAGAGGAAGCGGTTACAGAAGTGCTGGGAGAAGTTGAGTCAGACGGGAGATAAGAGCCTGCTGAGTACCTGCACGCCTGAAAGGCCTCTCCAGCTGAACTACTTCATTGTGCTCTTTGTGTGGCACTGCACAGATCGAACTCTCTCCAAGGTGGCAAATAGGATCGGAAGCACGAGGTTCACAACTCAAATCCCTACTCAAGCAGGACCAGGACTTTGGATTGTTATTCCCTTGTAATGCCACTGACTTCAGGAGGATGTTAAAGGTCAGATGCTCTGGCCAGCAGGTTGAGGGAGGGGATTCTGCCCCTCTGTTCCACCCTCATGAGACCCCACCTGCAGTGCTGCTTCCAGCTCTGGAGACCCCAGCATAAGAAGGACATGGACCTGTTGGAGCAAGTCCAGAGGAGGGACACGAAGATAATCAGAGGTGTGGAACACCTCTCCTAGGAAGACAGGCTGAGAGAGTTGGGGCTGTTCAGCCTGGAGAAGAGAAGGCTCCGGGAAGACCTTATTGACACCTTTCAGTACTTAAAGTACTTTTCCTGTAGGAAAGATGGGGACAAACTTTTTAGCAGGGCCTGTTGCAATAGGACAAGGGATAATGGCTTTTAACTAAAAGAAGGGAGATTTAGACTAGATATAAGGAAGAAATTATTTACTGTGAGGGTGGTGAGACACTGGCCCAGGTTGCCCAGAGATGTGGGAGATGCCCCATCCCTGGAAGGATTCAAGGTCAGGCTGGACAGAGCTCTGAGCAACCTGATCTAGTTGAAGATGTCCCTGCTCATTGCAGAGGAGATTGGACCTTTAAAGGTCCCTTCCAACACAAATTATTCTATGATTCTATTGGGTCAGAATTTAAGGGAATCCAAGGTCAAGTTAGTCATGAGTGGACCCTCTCTGTTGATGACATATAGTTCTTTGTCTCCTAATCTGAGCCCTTCACTTAGGTCCCAACCAGACAAAGTTTGACCTGTGGGCTCCAATGGGTTAAGAGACCTCTGAGCTGAGGCATCCATACCACTGCTCCCTAGCTGAACATGGATGCAGGTTTGAATAGGGCCCCACTGCAGCTTAATGTGATTTTAATTGTTGCTCACACTATTTTTTTTCAGAGGTTTTCCTCAAGGGCCCTGGGAGCTAAGCCTGAAGAAAATGTTCTGGCCTGAAAGCCACACTTAAAAGGCAGCATGTTTTAAGAGCAGATGTGTCTTCAACTGTGATAAAAGGAGGCAGGAGCAGGACCTATGTTTCTGTGACTACCTCCTATGCCACAGAATCGGGATCTAATATAATCCAACAACTGTAGCAAATACCATTTATGACACCCAGAAGGACCTGTAGGGCCAGTGCCTCTGTCTTTAGGCCAACAGACTGTACAATCTCCATTGGCTTTAGGACATCTACAATGATACTTTTAATTTGTCACAGCATCAAAAACCATGACGTCCATTTTTTTGCCCCACTCAAATACCAAAAGAAGACAGAGGCCTTCAACAAACCCTATGTTTGTATCAATTTATCAGCTCAAAGTACAGCAGGTTAGACTGCTGCCCTGTTTAAAAGCATGCGGTTAGAATAATTTAAAAGGGGAAAAAAGTGTTTCCTCTTGTTCCCTCACCCTCACTTTTTCTGAATAAATTGGGGAAAAAAGGGAACTACTGACAGCTGGAGAGAATTTACTCAACCTTTCAGGAAGAAAATTGCCATCAAGCAAAGAGAAAGCATGACATTTTTCAGCCTATTAGGTGAAGGTTTATGGAAGTTACAAGGATGCGAATATATGGGTAAATATTTTAAACTGTTTTGCAACCCTAGAAATAATAGGCATATATAGTAACACTTTGCCTAGATGCCTGCTATAATACTTTGCAAGTATACATCCTGTTCAAACACTTACTAAACTCCCCCAGTTAAGCTTCACATCTCTGATCCCTTCTGAAAGAGTTGAAGAATTCAGTAGAGAATTATTCCCCTGTACAGAATTCTATTGAATCCCCACTATAGAGCTCTATAGGAAGGCTTTGGAGAGAAAAAGAAAAGGGGGGGAAAAAAAAAAAGAAAGAAAAAAAAAAAACCTACAGAAAACTACAGGAAGGATTTCCTTGTCTGGCAAACTAACAGGATTTCAGAAGAGTTTCAGTGGAAACCCCATTGCATTCTCCAAAGCCAAAAATTTAGCAAGACTCAAGGAGAAGTAGGCATGGATCACAGCATCACTCCAGAATACTCTGGGTCTGGAAACACACAGTGAAGCTAGGCCAGTGTCCAAGTCTTAGAAGTCACATCGGTAGGATATTCAGGATATGTGGATTCATACGGAGGAAAGACATGCCTGTAACGCCTTGCAGCTTGACCTCTGATTTGAGTATCATCATTTTCTCCCTTCCATCTTAAAACCAACTTCCCCATCTGCTAAAATACCGGGACAGAAGCAGAATGATTCATTGTATACGTATATATCTCTCAGTTTTAAAGGTTAAGGCTAACAAAAATTTCAAAGTAACATAAAACCTCAGGCTTCCGATCTTTAACCCATCTCTAATTTTGAGGTATTTAAGTGAGTCCTGGGTTACCCCATGCTTGCCTACCACACATTCTTCTGAACAGCTTTCCCAAATACTATTACAGGAGATACTGTGCTACAGTAGAGGAAACTTTGCTTTCATCACTGCCACATTCATACAGCCCTTAAGTGCCCAGGACTGCACAGCAACTCTTACCGAAACAGGAATTCACTCCTTCAGAGGCTGTAAGAAGCTAAATAAGTCACCCCCACAACAGCCTGTAGCCACCACCCCAGCACCCCACTCTGCTGGGCACTTGCATCCCAATATATCACGCACTGCAGAGCCAAGCCTTGGGCCAGGCTGTGCTCTGGTATTGAGCGGGGCAGGTCAGAGCCTTGCCATCACCTTCTAACCTCATGTTTGCATGGAAATTGGTCTCCTCCTGCATGGCTTTTCAATGCTTTGAGCTTGCTTTCAAAAAAGTGCATCAGACTCATGAGCTCTACGTAGAGAGGACAGGTCAACCTCATCCTTACCATTTGCACAACTCCTTTTTTTCTTCCCCTGCAAGACCCCAGCACTGGATGGACACATACGCGAGCCACACCACTGTCGCCACTCATAAGCAAGAATAAACCTGACCTTGGGATCTGTGAGCAACACCAGTGACCGTATTCCCAGAGTACTTCCCTGGCTACCCTCCTGTTTTGTCACCTGTGCTTCAGCCCCATCAGTTTCCCCTTCACATCTGAAGTCAAGAGGGTCATCACCACTCTGGCAACGGCACATAGGTTCGGTGGAGAGGCAGCCAGGCAAAGATCGTAGAGATAGAGAGGTCTGAGACCTTGCAAAGATCTCCAGCTAGACTGGGAAGTAAACTAGAGCTGTAAAGATCATAATCAAGCCTGGATCAAATCTTCCCAATCCTCAGGGTGTTTGAGGTCCAGAGTTTCGATTTGGCCTTTTAGAGAGAGAGGTGACTAACCTGAGAACTCTTCGAAATTTTCAATTTCATAAAAGACAACAAAAACCTAAATGAAATAATGTCAGAAGATTGCTTTTCACATCCAGCTGCCCCACAGCTTCCAGTAAAAGCTCATCATTGTGTTTGGACAATCTGTGCTGCAAAGTAAATCCAACTGCAAAAGGGCAAAATAGCCTCCAACTCCGCTCCCTCTCAAGAGCTGATAAACAGAAATTACCACCCCCTACTTCCTTCAGACATTTCCTCAGCTCTGAAAAACAAGCTGCATTATTCTCTGACTGCTTTTATTCAATTTAAGAAATGATTTTGCCTTCCTTTTCTTTGCCCCTATCTATTTATCCCCTTAGGTTTCTTCTCTCTACCACCAGTTATATGTGAATGCAGAATCCATGTGCCTGTTGGGGCGCTGTGCTTGTTCCCAGCATCCAGCAGATCTCTAAGCAGGTCTGAAAATGCAATGCATTTTGAAGCCACATCAAGTGAAGCCTTCATGTTGAGAGTTGGAAGAAACCATCTTTAAATGTTTGAGCGCATCTCAGAAACAACTATGCTACCAAGGCACTCTTGCAACCTGATTTCATGCCCATATCAGAAGGCAAAGCAGTCCCAACCTCAAAAGTTTGGAGATTATTTTCACATCTGACAGTCCCCCCAGGCTAAAACCTGGAGTTGAGGGGTTTTAAAGCCCATCTTTAATCAAGATGACAATTTCTTAAAAGGTTGAGTAATTTTATTTCCTCAACAATAAAAACAGGAAAGGAAACTTTTTCTTCAATCAAGTTGGAAAGAGAGAAAGTAACAAGAACAGAACCCATAATAGCAGCAAAACCAGTCCCAGTAGAAACCACAAGCCCTGCAGCGAAACACTGGGAACTTTCTCCACTAAAGTTCTCCCACAGACTCTCGCCTTTCTTCATAGGCTTTGGACTAGGTCTAAATCTTGGATTGCTGCTGCCCTAAAAGTGCCCAGACTTCCCAGCAATGAGGCTAGATTTTACTGTGGGTTTCATCTGACCACCTTTTTTTTTTTTTTTTTCCTTCATGCATAGATTTGATGTCCTTCTCTTATCGTAGAATGCATGCTCAAAACCCTGCTTGCCTGTATGTCATGGTAGGCAAAAATGACATGCTAAATTTTCTGAACATGGCTTAAATCCTATTCAATTGGCCCTACTGCATCATGGAGCACATTTTGGCAGTTATTAATGCTGCCTTTCAACATCCTCATGGACCCACAGATCACAGACACTCGAGATGGGTAGTTAACAGGGAGCAAGAAAGACCACCTAGGCATATGGTTAAACAAATCAGTCATCAATTCACTGGGAGAGCTTTCACTTCCATCACAGCAATCTGTTGGATCCCAGAACTGTTTTTACGTGGTTCATTAGACAATAGCCTTTCTTGCTACTAGTTGGGTCAAGAGTCAAAATTGCTGTGTAATTGCAAGTCTCTGAGCACAAGGCAAGAGTTTTTCAGTCCTGGAGGGTGTTGTCCAAAGGGGAAAGAAAACAGAAGGGAAAGATTATGTGCGAGCAATTGAGCCCTACTGAGAGGGCAAAAAAAGACACTGAAACTGGGATTAGCCAAATCTTGTAACGGAAAACAAGAGTCCTGTTGGTAAGCTGGCACTTACACCTAAGAGACGTGTGTGCTGGGGGAAAGAAGCTCAAAGGATGGGTCAAAACAGACCAGAAGAGGAGATTAAACAGCATCTGAAGCCAAAAAATGATGGTTGGGCCTTTATAAGTGTTTAACTCCTTGAGTTAATGAAGCACGTGACAAAATCAGTTATTAAAAAAGAACAGTTACCAACTTAATCAAAGTACATTATTGGAAATGATCCCGAGGAACCTCAGTAGAGAAACACAGTAAATGTCAAGTCAAGCTAAATAGCTCATTTATGATTATTATTAATAATAAATCATGGCCACTGTTTCTTTTGTTTGCCAACAACTAGCATCGTTTATGGCTCTGCACAAACCTAACACACCATTTTATTACATTTCAGAGAGTGCATCCTCCGAAAATGATAATGTGTTAATAATCTATGCTGGGCTTTTTGGCCGGAACCAAAGAGCTCAAACAACTTGAAATAACATCAGCAAAAAATTATTTATTCCTCATCCCTAGTTGCAGAGAAAACAGAGGTTTTCTTGGCTCGGTTACTTCTCAATAGATTTCTGGTTTCAATTAAAACTTTGAGTCTGAGAAGTTAAAAAAAAAAAAAAAAAGCCAAAGCCATGGTTCAGCGCTTTACACAGCTCAGAAAATGAGGGGACAAACTTACTAACGTGTTAAAAAAAAAAAAAACCACAACAAAAAACCAAAACAAAACCAGCTAAAACATGTTCTGCAGAATGACAAAGAACTTCCATAAGGATAGAACTATAGGAATAACGGTTTAGTAGGACCCCAAAGGTTGATTGCTATCTCTTGGTAACCGGTGCGTTTTTTTCCCCTGCAGAATTCTCAAAGTGTACAGAATTCAAAAGAAAGTGTACATCACAATTTAGAAAGGAAGCCTGAGCCCTTGCAAACTGCGGCCTAATTACAGAAGTTGGAATTTACTTAGCAGTTGAGGAAAGCACTTTGTAAAATGCAAAGATCTCAAGTGAATTGTTGTCAAAGGGGCAAAAACTATCATGTACATATGTTATTTCTAATATTATTCTATATTACTTAGAAAATAAGTCACTGGTGCTAGGAAAAAGTTTTACTTGTCATTAAAATCGTAGGTCACAGAGTAGCTGTCTACCAAATCAATGTTATTTGTGTTGAATGTAATTGGTAAAATGTAAATGCCTGAATCTGCAGGGGGTTTTGTTGTAATGACAGCTTCTTAAAAAAAAAAAAAAGTAATTGTATATTTTGGGGTCTGACCACAATGTTAATAACAGGAAGTGACTGGCTTTTTGTTCTGTGTCTTTTCTTATTATTGTTAGGTTGAAGTCAGTCTAAGGAAAGAAAGAACTTGCCTCTAAGACTAATTATCCCTAAAAACATGTTAAATAATTTGGCCTTTTGTGATTCTGTAAAAGCTAACGCATTCATGCCTGAAAAAACATACCTCAAATCATTTGGAAGGAGTGGCTAGTATATGAGAGGGCAGTAGCATTCCCAGACATCTTGTTCTGCTGTGCTCCCTCCTGTGTTCCAGCAATACAGTGACTAGTTGCTCTTGAATTGCTTTGTGGTATCTGTCTTTCCTTCCAAGTTGCTTTGGGAGATACTTTGACTTCTTTCAGTTCACACTGATGTTGTTCTATGTCTTTGCTCTTGTGGTGCACTCTAGGATCATCTACAGATTCGTGTTTTACAACTGTATAGGACCATCTGACTGAAAGTGCTATCAGTTATCTTGATGTTTGTAATGGTCCAGTCATACAGATTATTACTATGATCAGGCTGTTAAGAGATCTTTTACCCCCATTAAGTGCTCTTGTTTGTTTCTCTCCAGGTCAACCTCATCCTTACCATTTGCACAACTCCTTTTTTTCTTCCCCTGCAAGACCCCAGCACTGGATGGACACATACGCGAGCCACACCACTGTCGCCACTCATAAGCAAGAATAAACCTGACCTTGGGATCTGTGAGCAACACCAGTGACCGTATTCCCAGAGTACTTCCCTGGCTACCCTCCTGTTTTGTCACCTGTGCTTCAGCCCCATCAGTTTCCCCTTCACATCTGAAGTCAAGAGGGTCATCACCACTCTGGCAACGGCACATAGGTTCGGTGGAGAGGCAGCCAGGCAAAGATCGTAGAGATAGAGAGGTCTGAGACCTTGCAAAGATCTCCAGCTAGACTGGGAAGTAAACTAGAGCTGTAAAGATCATAATCAAGCCTGGATCAAATCTTCCCAATCCTCAGGGTGTTTGAGGTCCAGAGTTTCGATTTGGCCTTTTAGAGAGAGAGGTGACTAACCTGAGAACTCTTCGAAATTTTCAATTTCATAAAAGACAACAAAAACCTAAATGAAATAATGTCAGAAGATTGCTTTTCACATCCAGCTGCCCCACAGCTTCCAGTAAAAGCTCATCATTGTGTTTGGACAATCTGTGCTGCAAAGTAAATCCAACTGCAAAAGGGCAAAATAGCCTCCAACTCCGCTCCCTCTCAAGAGCTGATAAACAGAAATTACCACCCCCTACTTCCTTCAGACATTTCCTCAGCTCTGAAAAACAAGCTGCATTATTCTCTGACTGCTTTTATTCAATTTAAGAAATGATTTTGCCTTCCTTTTCTTTGCCCCTATCTATTTATCCCCTTAGGTTTCTTCTCTCTACCACCAGTTATATGTGAATGCAGAATCCATGTGCCTGTTGGGGCGCTGTGCTTGTTCCCAGCATCCAGCAGATCTCTAAGCAGGTCTGAAAATGCAATGCATTTTGAAGCCACATCAAGTGAAGCCTTCATGTTGAGAGTTGGAAGAAACCATCTTTAAATGTTTGAGCGCATCTCAGAAACAACTATGCTACCAAGGCACTCTTGCAACCTGATTTCATGCCCATATCAGAAGGCAAAGCAGTCCCAACCTCAAAAGTTTGGAGATTATTTTCACATCTGACAGTCCCCCCAGGCTAAAACCTGGAGTTGAGGGGTTTTAAAGCCCATCTTTAATCAAGATGACAATTTCTTAAAAGGTTGAGTAATTTTATTTCCTCAACAATAAAAACAGGAAAGGAAACTTTTTCTTCAATCAAGTTGGAAAGAGAGAAAGTAACAAGAACAGAACCCATAATAGCAGCAAAACCAGTCCCAGTAGAAACCACAAGCCCTGCAGCGAAACACTGGGAACTTTCTCCACTAAAGTTCTCCCACAGACTCTCGCCTTTCTTCATAGGCTTTGGACTAGGTCTAAATCTTGGATTGCTGCTGCCCTAAAAGTGCCCAGACTTCCCAGCAATGAGGCTAGATTTTACTGTGGGTTTCATCTGACCACCTTTTTTTTTTTTTTTTTCCTTCATGCATAGATTTGATGTCCTTCTCTTATCGTAGAATGCATGCTCAAAACCCTGCTTGCCTGTATGTCATGGTAGGCAAAAATGACATGCTAAATTTTCTGAACATGGCTTAAATCCTATTCAATTGGCCCTACTGCATCATGGAGCACATTTTGGCAGTTATTAATGCTGCCTTTCAACATCCTCATGGACCCACAGATCACAGACACTCGAGATGGGTAGTTAACAGGGAGCAAGAAAGACCACCTAGGCATATGGTTAAACAAATCAGTCATCAATTCACTGGGAGAGCTTTCACTTCCATCACAGCAATCTGTTGGATCCCAGAACTGTTTTTACGTGGTTCATTAGACAATAGCCTTTCTTGCTACTAGTTGGGTCAAGAGTCAAAATTGCTGTGTAATTGCAAGTCTCTGAGCACAAGGCAAGAGTTTTTCAGTCCTGGAGGGTGTTGTCCAAAGGGGAAAGAAAACAGAAGGGAAAGATTATGTGTGAGCAATTGAGCCCTACTGAGAGGGCAAAAAAAGTCACTGAAACTGGGATTAGCCAAATCTTGTAACGGAAAACAAGAGTCCTGTTGGTAAGCTGGCACTTACACCTAAGAGACGTGTGTGCTGGGGGAAAGAAGCTCAAAGGATGGGTCAAAACAGACCAGAAGAGGAGATTAAACAGCATCTGAAGCCAAAAAATGATGGTTGGGCCTTTATAAGTGTTTAACTCCTTGAGTTAATGAAGCACGTGACAAAATCAGTTATTAAAAAAGAACAGTTACCAACTTAATCAAAGTACATTATTGGAAATGATCCCGAGGAACCTCAGTAGAGAAACACAGTAAATGTCAAGTCAAGCTAAATAGCTCATTTATGATTATTATTAATAATAAATCATGGCCACTGTTTCTTTTGTTTGCCAACAACTAGCATCGTTTATGGCTCTGCACAAACCTAACACACCATTTTATTACATTTCAGAGAGTGCATCCTCCGAAAATGATAATGTGTTAATAATCTATGCTGGGCTTTTTGGCCGGAACCAAAGAGCTCAAACAACTTGAAATAACATCAGCAAAAAATTATTTATTCCTCATCCCTAGTTGCAGAGAAAACAGAGGTTTTCTTGGCTCGGTTACTTCTCAATAGATTTCTGGTTTCAATTAAAACTTTGAGTCTGAGAAGTTAAAAAAAAAAAAAAAAAGCCAAAGCCAATAAGAGATGGAAGAGAAGTCTCCATTCACTGAGTGTTTCTGCTTTTTTTTTTTTTGTTTGCTTCCCCCTGCTTTTACATAACCCTTCCAAGCTAAGAGTAGAGATTAAAGTACAGCTATATTGTTTGGAGGATTTTTTCTCCTTTCAGCCAAAAAACAAATGGAGATGAAAAAAAGTTTCTGCTGAGTGGCAGCTGGTTCAGACTGAGGGGAGCAATCTCAGCAGAGGGTGGGGAAGCACAGGAAGGTGTGTGCAAAACAGCCACTTGCATGTTTTTCCCCCTGATAAGCATTTTTTTCACCCATCTAGGATAAAAGGTCTTAGACACTTGTTTCCTCAGGTTCATGCTATCGCTGCCTAACGTTAGACGGGCGATTATATCATTACTGGAGCCCGCACCGAGTTACTCCTGGCTGCAGGGGCTGTCGGATCAATAATTGTTCCCATTTGGGTCCATAATATTCAACACGGGATTGGATTTGCCAGCAGTCCTTTACCCCTGAAATCCTCCTGTCGATACGAAAAGGATCAGATTGCTCTCCCTGACAGCAGAGGACTAGCAGGCTCAGCTCTTTGCTCGCCTCGCACATCCTTTGCCGTTTGACAGACGGACATATAAGGCAATACGGCGGGTCCCCGTCGTCGTGTGGTGTCCCCCCC
>NW_009646933.1:88878-100436 GCF_000708025.1 Charadrius vociferus | reverse complement strand
CCCCCCATCTCCTTTTCACAGTGCAGCCCCTGTGGACTCATGACCTATGTAGGAGATTTTGGGGGTCGAGTCGCTGCTGTTCAGATCTGAAGTGAGGAGTCCTTCTCTGGGGCTGGGGGAGAAAAGCAAGGACTCCCAACACCTATTCTAAGGATTAAAGCACACACACCCCCTCCCGCCTTGCAGAATGAAGCAGTAATAGTGCTCAAAATACAGCGCAACTTCAGGCCCAGGCTAGTGGGGCTGTGCAAAATCCAAGTCACAGGACCATAGAATGGTTTGGGTTGGAAAGGACCTTTAAAGGCCATCTAGTCCAACCTCCTCTGCAATAAGCAGGGACATCTTCAACTAGATCTGGTTGCTCAGAGACTCCTCCAACCTCACCTTGAATGACTCCAGGGATCGGACATCAACCACTTCTCTGGGCAACCTGTGCTGGTGTCTCACCACCCTCTTGGTAAAATATTTCTTCCTTATACCTAATCTAAATCTTGCCTCTTTTAGTTTAAAGCCATTACCTCGTGTCAAACAGGCCCTGCTAAAAAGTGTTGTCCCCATCTTTCTTATAAGTTCCCCTTTAAGTACTGAGAGGTCTCAATAAAGTCTCCCCAGAGCCTTCTCTTCTCCAGGCTGAACAGCCCCAACTCTCTCAGCCTCTCCTCACAGCAGAGGGGCTCCAACCCTCGGATCATCTTCGTGTCCCTCCTCTGGACCCATTCCAACAGGTCCATGTCTTTCGCATGCTGAGGGCCACAGATCTGGACACAGTACATCAGGTGGGGTCTCACCAGAGCAGAGTCGAGTCCTTGGGCTTTTGCTTTCCCACCCTTGCTCTGCCAGCACTCTGGATGATGCTGCTGTTTGGGTTGCCAGGTTGGCAAACCTTTAGTCACAGGAATGAATTGTTGACTTGCTCGAGTAGTCCCACAGGTGATGAGAAGGAACCTTCAGAAAAGGGAAGGTTTGTGGCATGGAGCTGTGGAAGTGTACTTACAGGTGAAGGTAACGCTGGGAGGAGGAGGGGAGTAGGGAGTACCCCCCTGGGTACCTCTGCACATTTGATCCCTTCCAGAGATGGTGCCACAGTGATTCCTGTCCCAGAGTGTTGCAGGAGGCTCACAGTACACCGAGTTTCTCCCCTTTGCTCTGGGACAAATGGTAACTGCAGGCTATCATCCGAGTGACCTGGATTCAGGGTTCAGCTGATGCAAAGACTACCTGGGTTGACCCCCACTGGCCAGGAAGGCTTATTCATATGCCCTGATCCCTTAAATGTGTAATAAAAGATTGATGACTCAGGTCCCAGTCAAACACCAGCTGGGTAGGAGAGCTTTGTGTGATGCCACCGTAGCCCTCACCACCCCCCAGCAAACTCAGCTACATGGGTGAGTATGTTCCTCAGCCCCACCGTGTTTCCTCATGCGTTCTGGGAAAAGCTCCTAGATAAAAAACACACCAAGCCATTATTTCCCTTTGGATGTCTCCACATGACTGACTTCCGCTGTGATGCCTACAAATCCCAAACCAATGAGTTTGGGTAGGGGCAACACGCTGCGCCCGTCCTTCTTCTCTCATAGTCCTTTCCTCCTGCTTCTCTCCACCAATAGGAGAAAACAAACAAATCAATAAAATACACAAAAGAACGATGACCAACAGATCAACCCCACCGCCATCCCAAACAAATACGCAACCAGAAAACTTTTGAATCGGAAATGTCACGCTGAAAATGTTGACATTTCTGATTGAAACCAAACAGGAATTGTCATTTCGAATCAGGGCTTTGACATGGAAGGGAGGCTTGTTTGTTTAAATTAACTCATCCAACTGGAGCCACATTTTGTCATTTTGTATCTGAATGAAACAAAAAGAAATAGTTTCAACATTTCTTGGCCAGTGTTGCCAGTGACATTTTCCTGTGAAGAATTTTGGTTTAGAAAACTTTTGGCAGGTAAGCCCTGCGCATCGAAGAGTTCCATTGACCATTGTCTTCCTCATTGCAATAAGCCAACACGCGGTTATGAAATAATTGGCATGATTGGATTAACACAGAAAACCAAGTTGTGGACCAAAATACTCAAAAAAAAAAAAACCCACCCAAAAACCAACAACCCTTCTGATTTTCCTTTGCTGGAAAATATTATGTTTAATAAGTTTGGGATAAAAAGTGTTTCGTGAGCCTTTCTTCTTTTTATCTTGTATTTCTTTTCTCCTGAAAAATGCACATGTACATATACAAGTGTATTTAAGCAGCCTCATTTAAATCATTTCAAACTGAGAAGTTCAATTGGGAAGCAATTGAGATAATGACTTATTTAATGCTCACTTACTTTGAAAACATAGGGGTCTAAAAAAATATTAATAAAAAACCTCAAAACTACTTAAGGAGGTTTTTGGTTGGCCCGAAGTTATTTTTAGGCCTGTCATGTGTAACCATGAAAAAAAAAGGATCACACCTGGTTACCTGTAGACCTCAAACTCCGAAAAAACCTGTCAGGATAAATTTCATAAGCAGAAAAAGACCCCTTCCTTTGAGCGGTCACCTCGTAGGACATATGTCCATAAATCATTGTGGATCAGGGCTGACATCAAAGGCTTTCTTAACTATGGTTTTGTCTTCTAGATCTAGAACACTTTTCTTTTTTAAAAAAATCTCTTCCCTTCAACTCTGCTGTGTGTCAGGGAATTCATACAATGTAAGTGGATAATCTGAAAAAGGAAATTTCCTTCTCTTTGTTCTTTTCACTTAAAAAATACTATGGCATTCATAAAGTTGGTTTGGTTCCTGCAGCGGACCTCAGATGAGTTTCGTATTTGTGTCTAACAATCTGTACACAACCTTGACTGCATCAGACAGGCAGATGTTTTATAATGAAGGCCACGAGCCTGTTATTTTTATATAAATAGCATATTGAGCTAAATATGTATATAAGTCTTTCTAGGTTCAAGGTATGAATTAACGTTATGCAGAATTAGTGGGTGATTTGTAAGGAAATGTGGAAGAAAAAACATATCTTGCAAGGCCCTGGGTAAAACACTGGTAATACTTTATATAATTCAAAAATACAAACAAATCCGTAAAAATAACCATTTACAATTGTTTTAATTGCTTAAATCAGACCAGTTTCCCTATGTGTTTTAGCTTCTCAGCTGTCTAGCACACTTCTGAGCTTTACATAGAAGATACGTCTGCCTGTCTGTCTGTCTATCTATGTATCTATCTACCTATCTATCATCTGTTTTTCTATATACACACATATAAACTCTCAAACGTACAATAGTTAGCAATTCATCGTATCCACTACAACTTAAGTAATGAGTGATAATATTCCAAGATGGTTGAAAACAGTAGGGAAATGTGAATGTACTTCAATCCTCCCATTTTTTGCTCAAGAATTGGAAATCCAACTGTTTGAACAATTGGCCCCAAAATAGAAATAACAATGATTTTAAAAGTTGCTATTTAATTTTGTAAATCCCTCAGACATGTGGTATCAAGTTGCAACATTGTTGTGTGAACAATGGCAGGCAAAGATCAAAATTCACGGCCAAGGGATTGGAAACCAAGTGCAAAACTAATTTTAGAAGACATAAACCCACTCTTTTTGTTGATTCTCTATGGGTTTAGGATATTTATACTCCCAGCATCCCCAAACTATTTCTCTTGGATGTTATTTTGTTATCTGAGTATTGTTATCCCTATCTTAGCATCTTGATATTGACAAAGGATGTGCCATGCTCACTACTGTCCAAAAAGAAAAAAGAAAAAAAAAAAGGAAGAAGAAAGAGATTTTGTCTCCAATTTCTCAACCAGGATAATTAGAAGAATCCTTGGTAGCTTAGCAATATCGTAATACAGTGTGGGAGATGACCGCATGGGAGGCTCAGGTTCAAGTCCAGACTTTCTTATCTATCAGATCTTTCTGCAGCTGCCTTCTCCCTACAGAGCCAGTGACTAAACATTTCTCTGTAATCAGGAAGCATACAAAAGTTGTAGGGCTCAATGATGCAGCGCTTGCTGACACACCAGCAGAAGACCAGGACCTGCCCTTTGCTCGGGCTGCTCAGACGTGCAAGTCCTTTTGAAAACCTTTGACTGTTTGCCTCTTGTAGCTCTTTCAACATCCATCAGTTTGTTACTGCACTTACAGTTGTGGTTATATTTCAGTCTTTCCCAAGCAAACAAGTAACTCTGATCTTTTAAGTGCACAGAATTCTTTCCTTCATAAATAACTTCAAAGAAACTAATTACTAATAAGCATCAAAACCTATCCTGGATTCTCAACATACATTGTTGATCTACAGTGGTGTGGATTTCAATCACAGTTTTCATACTGATTACAATTTTGCATATATATGTATATATAGCCTTGAATATACATGGTTATATATATTTAGGGCTTTATAAAGTAATATAGAAGCAGTAACATGAATAAGAAGCACAACACATTAGCAGAAATATAACATCAATCAATGAAGCACAGAACCGGCAGGAGGTAATTTAAAGCTACGTAATTTAGGAAAGGAAGTGAAAGGAAATACTGGATCTGCTTGGGAATTCCAGGTATAAAGAATTGTTTAATCTAGCCAGGAAAGTCATAAAAGGAATTGAAAACTAGAAGTTGAATTCAGAGAAAAGATCACATTGCAATGAAGACATACGTGGTTCATAGTGATTAATCGTTCCAGAAACTTAATAGGAGGATTGGTAAAAATCACCATCTCATGACATTTTCAGGTTGGAGACTGGATGACTTCCTAGACGATATGTTTTAGCCAAGCAAAAGTAATTGGGTTCAGGACAAGAGCAGACATGAAACGAGTTAAGAACTGCCTAACTGACAGATCTCTGAAAGTAATTGTCAATGCAGAATTATTGTCGAAGAGGAGTGTTACTAGACTTTTCCTTTATGCTATTCATCAGGGGTCTGGAAGTAAATATAAAACTACTTCTGATGACATTTGTAGATGACATTATGGTTGGTGAAATAGCAAAGAACGAGAGTCCAGGGCAGCCTGACGTAACAAACTGCACCTCCTGGCTTGGGTAAACAAAATGCATTTTAAAGTAATAAGATGCTAACTGCAATAAGGTGCTTCTTGCAAACACAAACAAAAACCTCGACAAGCACTTTGAGTTGGACCCTCAAATCTGAAAGTGCTAATGTGATCGTTGGCTCTGCCATCAGGTGACTTGTGGTATATGGCACTAGTAAGGTTGAAATCGAGAGGTTGTTTATGGATCTGACAGCCACATTTTAAAACATATGGTGACAAAATTGGAGAGGGTACAGAAAAGAGCCACAAAAAGTGATTGAGGGCTGGAGAAAATGATTTGCAGGGCAAGCGTTGAAGAATTATATTTAGCTATCAGAAATAGATTTGATTCTGGGGAAAAATGCCTTGTAGGCGAGGAAATTACATGGTACCAAGGGACCGGCATTAGGTACCTAATTTCTCAAAGGAGCAAGGCTGGGACCATTCCTCTCTTCAGCATTTCCTACATAACAGTTTAAGTGACCCCTACCCACTGTAAATTCAATTAATTTCTAACTCTGTCCACATGTTGTAATTGAAAGACCTCACTTAAAGCTTTGGGGTCCACTTTGGGGCTAGGTGTTGTATTGCCCTGGTGAAATTCCGGATTGCGTCTGGGGTTCCTTTTTGGAAACAAAGTTTAACTGTATAAAATAAAACTATTCTTTAGCCTCAGCCAAGCTGAAGCATCGATAACCCTGACAGGCTGGAGACAGACTAGATGGCCTAGATGGTCCTTTCTGAGTTGACAACCTTTGAAAATGAGTTTGCGGAAGATTCATGTGAATGTCTCTTGAACTTTGACTGACAGCAACATACACACAGCGCAGTTCTCATGAAAGTTGCAATATAGTACCAAGAAAATCTTACTAATCCCTGTTGAAAGTAGCCGTCCAATGGCTGAAGAAATGCCAGCAAGGTGAGGACAAATCATAACCTTTCCAAAGAAAGTGTTGAATCACTGAAACTGAAGGTTTTTGCTTTGACTGGGTTTGGCTCAGAAGATTTCTCCAACCCAAGATGGTCATCTTGGCATAGAAAGGGACAGATCCTCACCTTCATGCTAAGAACTCACTGGTGATGTGTGATATCTTCACTTCCATTTCCAACCTGTCCAAATCAGAGCAGGTACCCGAACCTTGTCTTCCAGATCAGTGCTCCAAGTATGACATGGTTGGCTGTTCTTGGATGAGTCTGCCCTTGTATTTTATTGGGCTGCTCTGTTAAGCATGGTTAACATTCATTGGATCAGAAATACTTGATTTCTCTTGTCCAAGTGTGTCCTCAGTCCTATGGAGAGGGTAACATATTTTATTTCCCAAGAAAAAACACAGAATGGCCGTGGATTTATTAAAGTATGAAGTGTACTCTCCCCCTCCCCCCCAGAAAACCCACACCAAACACTTCAGAGAATATGAAAATGTCGTGTCCTTTGCTCTGTATGATTTCTTTGGGCCAGTCACACAGTAGGAAACACAAACTGTGAGATAATGTCAGCAGTCAAAGGGTGCATCTCATAGGTGAGGAGAGGTTGGCCTCAGAAATCATTTAAAGGAAAAAAATGAGCATGCTCACATGTTATCAGTAATGTGTCAAATCCTTTAGATGGCAATGGATAATATCCATATGGATATCCATCCACGGATGATATCCATATGGAGAATATCCAGTTCTCAGTACCTATGCACCTTCTGTTTCTAAAATGTAAATCATCTCAGCTGTTCCTTTCCCCCCAGGGCTTTGCAAAACTTGACACATGGATGCTTTATATGTTTTAATTATTTATCATTGTTGTGGGACACCTGAAACTTTTGAAGATGGAAACATGAGGAACAAGGTGTGTCGCATTTCAGCATGGAGCTCTATCTGAATAATAGTTTGCAAACATGCTTTGGGGTGTTTGGCATTGTGTGCATGAATGAACCTCTGCCAGTCCATGCACAGTGAGAACAAAACCCCACAAGGCCAGGGTGCAATATTCAGCATGAATCATAGAATCGTATCATAGAATTGTAGAATCTCTGCTGGTATTAAGATTCTGTCATCTGTATTGGGTCTCATCTAAGGGACAACACCTTAACCAGCCATGCAGTTGATGGCTTTAGGTTGAGGTTGGTCAATGTGCTTATGAGGCACTTGAGCCTCTACTGGGGTAAACAGTAGCACACCCAGTAGAAAGCAGAATATATTTATCAGTGCCAAGTCTACAGCAGAGCCTCAGAACACCTAATTCTGCCTTTTCTCCCTTTTCCGTGTTCATTATCATTCCCTGACACCCCTGCAGTGATAGCCCGCCTTGGCATCAGGTGGTGCAGGGATCCCCTGAGTCACACGGAGCAGCATCAGGCATCAGCCAGAGCAACCCTCACTCCCCTACCGGAGGGAAAACCTGGCAAGAAACGCTTGGTCTGCAAAAAACGATGGCTGATTGATTCCCCGTGCTCGGGGGAATGTGCAGCACAACTTTTTAATTCACACCTCCGTCATTTATCAATGTTTTCTTATCACAGAGTTTCTCTATCAACAAGTTAAATTCGTAAAAAAACTCCAAACTACGTGGGTGCCTGGGGCTGACACGGGTGGGTTTTGCCACGCAGCTGTAGTACTCCCTTGTGTCTTGCGCCACAGCATCGTTTTCCTGCCCTTTTCCCCACCAACCTCTTTAATTTTTGCAGTTTTCGTCGGTTTCGGTTGAATAGCCATGAAGCATTGCCCCCTGCCGGCAGGTCGCACAGCTGGCTGCGAGCGCAGGGATGTCAGTCCCTCGGTCCGTCCGTCCGTCTGCAACGGCTCCTGCAGCGCTTAGCCTGGGCAGAGGCAAAAAGATTTGCAACTCGGTATTTAGCCTTTTGGAAAAGAAAGGAAAGTCAGGAAAAAAAACACAGGCAACTAAAGCAGTGCTGGAGTCCACAGAATGTAACACAAAGATAAAAACAAGTCCTTTCATGACTGATTATACCTTGAGATCTCTTAACGAGTAGCTACTGAAAGCAATTGATTTTACAAACTAACCTTTTTGTACGTATCCCATAATCTACAAAAGGAAATGCTTGGATATATCACAAAAAGATCCAATCTACCAAGCTGTAGAAGCATTGTTAACTTTAATCACAGTACTCACATACACAAATGTTTGCAAGATCAACACTCAATTAAGTATTTAAAACTACAAGGACTGAAGCCTTATGATTTTCAAACACTAATTACTTTTCCATTTACAACTGTGGAATCCACATGCAATATTTTCTCAATTAATGTGGATAGCTCATTCCACATGGAAAAAAAAAAAAAAAAAAGAAAATTATTTACATAGGTTTGCAATGGGCAGACGGGCTTGAGTTCACATTTTTCATGCCCTAAACTCTTCTTGCCCAGATCACAGATAAGTTTTCCTCACTCCGAAGTTTACACCTGTTCTGTCCAGCTTAAGCTGTGAGGAGTTTAGGTAGCAGGATACATTTTTAACTTTTTTCACTTTGACGAAACTCTGCATCTCAAATAAATTATATAATATAGAGCAGAAAACTTCTAGTGAGAGCAAGCTAAAAATATATGATTTTTTCTTTTTTTTTTTCTCTCCATCACAGCTCCTGTTCCCAAATTACACTTGCCTTGCTCGGAGTCTTAGAAAGCTGACACAGAACAAATTGTCCTATGTAAATTGCAAGTTTGCCTTCTGATTGACAGCAATCCACAAAGATGGACTAATTCCAGAGGAAGTCAAGCAAAGACTGTGTCATAACTATTAACCCAATTTTAAAGATGTTCCAAACTGCTGCTGAGTTGCCAGCACATCCCTCATGTAACGACGCACTTAAATCCAAAGTGCAAGGAGCCAGTCAGAGTACACGTGAGCGGGACATAGTGGGCTATAGGTTGTACATGTGCAGTTTGGCTACCCTGGATACTGGAGCCTGTGCTGAGGAGGGACAACCACGTACTCCTTGCTCCATCCTGGAGACTTTGATCTTGAAGACGTGCAAAGGGCAGCCAAGCATACAACCAAGTTGCATTTTTTCTGCCTGTTTTGGCTGCTGTTGTCCTTAAAACAAAACAAGTCATTAAGGGAGCAAGGACAATTATTTTCTGAGACTTGGGAAAGGGAGCGGGACTATGGGGTGCTGTAAAATTGATATTGTCACACAGCTGATTTGATCGTGCCACTCCTTACTGCAGAGCCATGACTGAGTTTATCGAGGTCTCCCTTTGCAAGTGATAATAAACCTAATAGCTGCCCACAGCTTAATATTTTTTCTTGCACTACATATGTTCACTTTTGGTCCTTAGATTTTATTTTATTTTTTTCAATCTCCATCTGTTCTTTTGCCTTTGAGGTACTTTAGTTACCATGGAAATGACAACATCATCTGGATGGGTGGAGCTTCATGCAGTGTAAAGTTGGTTTCCTATATAAAGTGGTTTGCAAGGTACAGGGATGGCTGAAAAAAATGCAGCATTTTAGCTTTTCATATTTTAGGTGTGCAACAGGGAAATACCTATTTGTGCTCATGAACGCACAAGGCACGATGTGCCTGTTCCAGGAAGGGACGCGTGTTTCATTTTCGCTCTGCCACATGAAATCATTCAATTGAGTCTTTCATGACTGATTTCTTACAACTTCTAGTTGCAAGTTGGCTTTTATTTATGAAGGTCCTATTGCAAGAGACTTTCTGAGTCTTGTGATTGTCAGATAGGTCAGGCAAGGTGGAGAGTTCGTTCCCTGGAGATGTGCATCTTTTATCATCATTGCATGAAGAAGAATAGGAGGAGTTAATTTAGTGGGAGTTTGTCACATGGGCTTTGTTGTCTGATCACATGTGTGGCATTGCTTCCTCCGTCTCTGGGAGGTGTCTTGTGCCTTCAACAAGTCCACATGACAAATGATCCATGAGCAATACAACCCAGAGATCACTCAAAACAATTGCACATGGGTATCACACTTTCCATACCAAGAAACCTGGCAAATCCAAAGGAAACTCCTTGTTTATATCAAATCAGACCTTATTTCAGCAGTGACCCCCATGGACTTTAACACAGTCTCAGAAGTTATTATCCACTATTAGCCCCTGTAACATCTGGTAATATTGATTACACAGCCTCATGGAGATGAAGGCATTTTAGTTGAATAATGATTTTTGGCAAAGGATATTAAGAGAAGGGCCAGATACATCAAAAAGATGAGAACTTGGCCCATGAAACTTAATATTAAGGCCTGTACGGTCTACAAAATGCTTTTAGGCTAGTTCATATATTCAGTGGATGTCTCTTAAAGAACCTGAAGTGCTCTCTGCTTGTCTAATCAGGTATGTGGATGGGGCCAGGGGATACGTCACAGAAAAGGTTTTAATGCAGTTCCGACTGAGATCAAATGAACAGGAAAGTGCTAATTCATCAGCGCATATGCAAACATGGGTTCCTGAAGGAGAGTCTCTCAAACGCAGGCACATTTGGCTGGATGGGACAGCATTCAGTCCTTTGAAAGTTTGGTGGCGAGAGGGTGGGGATCCCACAAAACAACGGGGAGTACCATGCAAAGTCCATGGTGATGACTTTGGTCAGTGTTTAGACTTTCCTGAGGAGAGGAGTCTAAGGTCAAACCCTTGGATCTTCTATCCTAAGCTTACTTTGTCATGTGGCTAGAGTGATAGTATTTGTTTATTTCTGTTATGGTTATTTTTAGGTGCTCTAACTCCAGCTGCAGCCATTTCTTACCACAACAATCCTTTCAAGAAACAACCTTGGAAAGCAACATTGGAAATCTTTCCCATGGCAAAAAAAAAAAAAAAAACAACAAAAAACCCCAAACAAAAACAACCTGAACAGAAAAAAAAACACCAACCCTCACAAACTCAGCAACCAGCAGAGGAAATCCTTCTCAAAGGCACGTTCCAGTGATAAAAGAACTCATGACTCTCAGAAAGCTCAGAAAGTGGTGGTGGTGCTGAGTTTTTTGCAGCAGTTCAGGAAAATCCATCTCTTGGTCCAGCATGGACGGCAAACTCCAGGCCCAGCGAGCACTCAGCAGTCCCCCTTGGTTTCTTCTTTGTGCCTTGGCTGAGGAAAGCTGGAGCATTCACGTGTCAGCCACCATGCTGGCTAAAACACAACCAGTTGCACCAGTGAACTCTGGAGTGAAGAGCGTGACCTGTTGTAATCGGTGCCAAGAGCTTTTAGCCAGGCCGCAACAGGCTTGCACTCAGTGTGAAGCGAGTGCAGAAGGAGTGCTCACCAGACAGGGTCATCAGGAGAAAACAAGGGCCTAAGGGAAAAAAAAAAAAAAAAAAAGCTGGTTTCAGCCTTCTTAGAGATGCAGATGTCTGAAGCGACACCTCCGCAAAGGCTGCCGGCAGCCCGGGACGTTTCCGGTGTTGCCCTCTTGGTGAAACAAACCGCTTAATAAGGCAACAGCTGCTCCCAGCATCAGTTTGTCTCTGGAGCAGTTTCCATCCAAGCCCCATGTGGAGTGTGTTGGAGTCACAGAAAAATAGGGCTCAGAGGGACCAGGAGAGGTCACCAACGTCACC
>NW_009646933.1:79364-85476 GCF_000708025.1 Charadrius vociferus | reverse complement strand
CCAGTTCAAGAGGGACAGGGAACTGCTGGAGAGAGTCCAGCGAAGGGCAACCAAGATGATTGAGGGATTAGAGCATCTCCCTTATGAAGAAAGGCTGAGAGAGCTGGGACTCTTTAGCCTGGAGAAGAGAAGGCTGAGGGGAGACTTTATCACTACTTACAAGTATCTAAAGGGTGGGTTGAAGGAGGATGGAGCCAGACTCTTCTTGGTGGTTCCCAGTGACAGGACGAGGGGCAATGGGTGCAAGTTGGAACATAGGAAGTTCCGTTCCAACACACGGAAAAACTTCTTTACGGTTCAGGTGACAGAGCACTGGCACGGGCTGCCCAGGGAGGTTGTGGAGTCTCCTTCTCTGGAGATTTTCAAAACCCTCCTGGATGCAGTCCTGAGTAACGTGCTCTGGGCAATCCTGCTTTAGCAGGGGAGTTGGACTAGATGATCTCTAGAGGCCCCTTCCAACTCTGAAAATTCTGTGATTCTGTGATAGTCTCTTTAGCAGGTCACAGAATCTGCTGTCAGGTTCTTTGTCAGGATGGTTGGCTGCCACACACTGCTTTCACCTGTGGCAATACTTGTCACAAGAAAACAGGATCTTCCAAGGGAAAGGAGGAGATACTCCTCAGCCAGCAGCTGAGCAATCTCCAGCACAGCCTACACAAGATCCAGATCCAAAGAGACAGCAAGTATGAGGAGACATGGACTAGTCCTAAATGTTCAAACATGTTTTTCCTACATTAAACATAAGGTTGTTACAACCTAAATTCCAGCTCTCTCTTTCCCTTGAGCTGATTCACTGAAGTTAATCCAAGTGCGGAGCCCAAAACTGAGCGTCTTTTTCAACTGCATCCCAGTTGAAGCCACGGTGGGGCAAGCAGGTCCCTCATGTCATACTAGGTCTTCCCCTCACACTTTATAAGATGCATTTTGCGGCTCAGACGTAGCAAGAAGTAGGACTACTTTTTTTTTTTTTTTTTTTTCCTGACTTAGACCTCTATAGGGACATGCACTGCAAAAAATGAAAAACTTGGGAGTTTGTCTTTAATGTATCTATTTTTAATGAACTATTTGAGTGCTACATTGGGATTACAGCTTTGTGAGCAATCAACTTATTGGTCTGCTAGCCAAACCTCTCAAAATAATATGAATGTTTTTCTTTGAGGTTATTCAGCTATTAATATTTTTCTTGCTTTTTTTCCCACCAAAATGTTGGGGGGGAGGGGGAAAGGGGGAAAGGTTGAATTAAATGTGTTTCTTTCTGGATTCGTTTCTTAATTTTAGATAAATAAGGGAATTAGAGAACATGAAAACAAGAGATTTTGACTTGAAGAGATAAGCCTTTTCTGACCAAAGCAATAAAAGCAATTAAATGAATGAAATACAGATTCACACATAGTTTCAATAGCTATACATTTAGGGGTTTTTCTTGTTTTTTTAGGGTGTGTTTTTTAATGAGGTACATATTAGATTGCAGGATCTAATTAGGATCAAGATGTGAAACTGGCATTGAAAACTAGAGTGGAGGGGCTGGTACGTGGGCTTCATGTGCTCAGGGTTGCTTCACCCCTGCAGGAAGTGGGGAGAAGTGGTTTGTATCAGCTGCACCCTGTACATTGTTTTCTCATTCGTCACCAAATGCCAGGAGTTACAGTAATCCATCCTGGAAGTGACAAACATATGATACCATGCGGCCTGATCCTGTGGGAGGAAGGGTGGAATTTCCTATGGGTGCGGATGCCTCAAGAAAAAGGACTTTTTTTAAGCCTGGAGTGTCCTCCCGGCTGTCCCAGGTTAGTGATGAATGGACCACAATTTCAAGGCTTTGCACAATATCATTAGTCTTTGCTAGTCATTTCCATTGTTTTATTGTGAGTATTTCTCTATTGATTGCAAAGGGAACATTGTGGATTTCGGCTGTGGTAGAAATCATTCACACATATGAAAGACTCGGATTTATTTTATCCTTAATTTACTGATTAGGTAGGTATTCACTGCATCTGTTGCTTGTACCTTGTTTCTCATAATCCTGTATCTGTCAGAATATACTCTGACCTTTAGCCACAGAAAAAAATAATCTTATAACAGGATTTACAATGAAAATGCGTACTCATTTGATGAAAGCCGTTGGAATGGCAGCTATCCTCTTAAGGGCAGGATTAAGGTGACAAAGGCAGAAGGAACATTATTATTTCCTGATCTGGTAAGTGTTGGACAGTCCAGCCTTCAGGTTATCTCACATCCTATATGATTTATCCATAACTATGAATCAAAGGCAAAAAACTTTTTTGCTGGAGTTCTTCAACAGATGTTCACAGTCCAGAGACATTGATTTCCATGTCATGTGCCAATATCTCCTTTCCTTTCTGACACCCCTTTTCTACATCCAGCGCTGAGACATTTGGAGCAGAAGCAGAGCCATTCCCGTCACCTCTGAGAAACTGCTCATGGACCCAGCTATGACAACTGAGGTAGCCGTGGATTTGTTGCTGTGCATCCTCACACCGTCACATGCAATTACACTGGTCCATGGGTGTCTAATGGTATGCTGCCACTAAATTCATATCTGGGGAAGACTCTGCTGAAATTGGTTTTGCCCGCCCTGTGTTGCTTGTGAGGTTAATGGAGTCCTTGGTTGTCTGTTACATTATGGCTGTGCAATCTATGATGCAGCTAACTTTTTGTCTCCTCCTGAGGTTTGGCTGATGTGTTTTGGGCATCACCTTTCAACACATGGACAGTGCCAAGGCTTTTTTGACGGGGGTTGAAAGTGTCTAGTGCCTAAAACAGAAAAACTCATCGCCCAAACTATCACCAACCCATTGTGCAGCTGCACCACCAAATCATCCCCTTTCAGGAGAGACATTGCTGCTGCTCACAGCAGTATCTACCTCAGGCTTAGGCAGGGATGCAGCTTCATGAGCAACAGAAAAGAACAGTGCAAGCTACAAAGATTTACAAAGCCTGGCCTTTACATCACTCTGGGGACTGTTTCCCCATGAGCACTGCATCCTTTGGTTTGAATTCTGGATAGTCTTTCTGGCTCATCTTTTCTCCAGGTGCCTTGCATCCAATATCTAGCTCTTCCTCTTTTCAACTTCCTCTTGCTCTCACAGGAACACCCACGGTATATGAAAACACAGCAAAAGCTGGTTTTGTTAATCTAGTCTGACTTTTTCACTGTGGAACTTTGGTTGTTTTTCTTGAGTGAAGCACCTTGTTTCCTACACTCATCAGTAGCTTTATACTCAATAGAGCTGGTGAGAAAACACATTTCCTGTCCTAGAAGAAATGTTGTTTTTTCATATTTTTTTTCTAATTCAAAATCAAGCTTGTAGAAAAATGTCTTTTCAGAATTTCCCGTAGAATGAAAATTCTGCTTTAAAACTCCACCCACCACACATTAGAAAGCCTCAAACAGCAAAAGGATATACATAGACAGAGTTTAGATTGTACATTTGTTTTTGTAAAAGTAGTATGACAGTGATCTTGATTCAGTTATCCACATATGGATTTCTAATGCTCTTTGATATGTCAAAGAGTGTCTGGGGTATCTCCAGGGCCCTGAAGGATATAGCACAGGACTTCTGCCCTTCTGGAACAACCCCTAAAACCTGGAGGGATACTCCAGGACATCTGTGATGCCAACAAACATCTGTGTATGGGCAACAAAACTGAGCTCTGAAACTGTGCGCACCTCATTTTGGGGGACTCAACCTGTGAGCTCAGTCCTACATACACCTCTTTGCTGAAGTTTAATCTAATGAGTATCGCTTGGTATCAACACTGTGCTGATTTCAACATGTGTGCCCACGACTGGGAGATGGCCCCCTAAATCTCCTGCATGCCAGTGTTTCCAAACCAGGGGGCAGGAGTGTGAAGCTTGCCTGAGTGCTTAGTTCAAAACTGGGACTGTATGTTTGAGTGTGGACCTTGACTTAAATTTGACATGTTTATCCCTGTAACACTGCTAACACTGACAGATCTTGTGTCATGCCAGAAGAATTCAATTTATACCACGTTTCCTAAAACCTTGCAAAGTCTGGGCCAGTCAGACATCCTTAATGCTGGATATACACATGCTGGTATCAGTTCAAATAACCAGGGAAAAAAGAGGCACATAAATAAAAAGAACAGAGCAGATAAAAATAAACTGTGTTACAGATGCTGGACTCACCGTTATTCAGAGTCGAGCCCATCCCTAGCACTGCCTTGACAGTGCTCCCCTTCCCCCTTTTGACCTTCTCTTTTAGGCCAAGCCTGTGACCTTGGGTGATCCAGCTCACTTTACACATTGGCCTAATTACAGCCAGAGGAGCAGTGGGTGGAATATGATAACCGTCCACGTCTCTATCATAGGTGAAAACAGGCAGAGTAATCATTTAGGGTGGCTGAAGTAGGTAAGGCTGGGAGTAATGAGATTGAAAGTTTAGATTGAATATCAAGATAAAATTACCCACAATACATTCTTTTAGGCAAGGGGATGTATTAAGTCTCAATTAGTGGCAGTATGATCTAATAGCACCGCAGCTACTGAGAGCATTATGGGTCCCTTGGCCTATTAAATAATCTTTCAAAGAAACCGACGGAAGGCTGAACTGGACAAACCACCGGTAAATATAACATAAGGACTAATCCCATGTTGGAACCAGAGTGGAATAGTTAATTTCCATGTCACTCATGAGAAGATATTGTACCAGGTAATGATATCCACCAAGCCCCGTGTCTGCAAAAATCCTTGATGGTGTTTTCAAAACTGCCTAAGTGACTCAGGAGTCCTAATCCTCTTTTGAAAACCAGTATGGTAATTTAGGTGTCTAAAACCTCTTGTATCACCTAGTTGAAAGTGAGATTTATGAAGCTCCCTCTCTGCTCTGCCTGTTTTCTACAGTGAAGGACTTTCAGAAAGCTTGGTAAATTAGGCCCCTATGCTTTATTTTTTGGCACACAGCAGGGGCTTACCTGCAGTTTGCAGTGTGAGCAAACCCTAAACCATGATGAAACTAGGATGAAGTCTCCCAAAGTGGCATTTTGTGGGATGTTTCTTTCTGAATGCGTGTTCTGATGACACATGTACTACATGAATCAATGTATGTCACTGCCAAATGTAATACATCTTCGATGCAGAAGCAAGTTAGTGGCAGACGAGCATCCAGCTCTGAATCTTCATGTCACTGCCACAAGCCTGAATGCCATAGAAATCCAGAGCATCAAGGGTATTATTGCAATTTGCATAAGTAGAAAACACAGTGATTAATAGTTATCAAAGAAAGCTATCGCTCAGTTGTCAGCTCCACAAGCAGATTCCAGTGATGTCTTTCCAGCTCCTTCATAATAATCCCCATAAGTTCTTGCTAAGAGCTGCATTGAAGTAACCTGTCATTTACTCTGTCTTTCACCAATTCAGCTCAAAGAGATGCACCAGCTGTGATCACTTGGAGTCAGAGCTGCTGTGTTGCAAAGCATCGCTACAGCTGCAGGCAAAATGTACAATTCGGAGATCTGCCGAACCCAAAAGTCATGGAAAAAACAGAGCTGTACCACCCCTAGCACCCTACCGTTGCAGCAGGAGGAGCACCACCATAGGAGAGGAGAGCTAAGTCTCCGGCCTGCTTTGCGTGTGGTGAACAGGGTCACTATGTAGCAAGGCATTCCTTGTCTGAACAGTGTCTTGTCTTCCCTTTTTGTGGTTTCTGCTGGCCTCTGGTGTGGAAGCAGGGTGAGCAAAAGCCTGTGGAAAACACCACAGGTCGCACCTCCTGGTGGATCTGGAAGACCTGATGTTTTGTTGCTGATGGGTAAGTCTTCATCTGTTTCAGTTTTCCCAATATGTACTGCTGAGTGCCACAAAACCAAGGAGGTGTTACAAAGCTCCCTCAGGCAAGATGATGTCATTTCCAGCCTACATGTGCTTTGGAAGCATAGAAAATGCCATTATCAGTCAAACATGACCTTTCAAGGTAGAAAATGAGATTGAAACATAGTCTGTTCTTCCCATGGCCATGTTTCTCTACCCTAGAAAGCATCTCCTGATACACATGCTCTCAGGTAGCTGGACTTCTGTCTCCTACACTCAAGATTTATCTTTTTTTTTTTTTTTTTTTTTTTTTTTTCCCCT
>NW_009646933.1:27890-61128 GCF_000708025.1 Charadrius vociferus | reverse complement strand
CAGAGTAATCATTTAGGGTGGCTGAAGTAGGTAAGGCTGGGAGTAATGAGATGGAAAGTTTAGATTGAATATCAAGATAAAATTACCCACAATACATTCTTTTAGGCAAGGGGATGTATTAAGTCTCAATTAGTGGCAGTATGATCTAATAGCACCGCAGCTACTGAGAGCATTATGGGTCCCTTGGCCTATTAAATAATCTTTCAAAGAAACCGACGGAAGGCTGAACTGGACAAACCACCGGTAAATATAACATAAGGACTAATCCCATGTTGGAACCAGAGTGGAATAGTTAATTTCCATGTCACTCATGAGAAGATATTGTACCAGGTAATGATATCCACCAAGCCCCGTGTCTGCAAAAATCCTTGATGGTGTTTTCAAAACTGCCTAAGTGACTCAGGAGTCCTAATCCTCTTTTGAAAACCAGTATGGTAATTTAGGTGTCTAAAACCTCTTGTATCACCTAGTTGAAAGTGAGATTTATGAAGCTCCCTCTCTTAAAAGTGCTGGGGTTTGAAATGCCCATATAGACACACAGATTCACATATATGTGGAGTACTGCAGGCAGACACAGGCTTGCTCTGCCTATTCTCTACAGTGAAGGACTAACAGAAAGCTTGGTAAATTAGGCCCCTATGCTTTATTTTTTGGCACACAGCAGGGGCTTACCTGCAGTTTGCAGTGTGAGCAAACCCTAAACCATGATGAAACTAGGATGAAGTCTCCCAAAGTGGCATTTTGTGGGATGTTTCTTTCTGAATGCGTGTTCTGATGACACATGTACTACATGAATCAATGTATGTCACTGCCAAATGTAATACATCTTCGATGCAGAAGCAAGTTAGTGGCAGACGAGCATCCAGCTCTGAATCTTCATGTCACTGCCACAAGCCTGAATGCCATAGAAATCCAGAGCATCAAGGGTATTATTGCAATTTGCATAAGTAGAAAACACAGTGATTAAAAGTTATCAAAGAAAGCTATCGCTCAGTTGTCAGCTCCACAAGCAGAATCCAGTGATGGCTATCGCTCAGTTGTCAGCTCCACAAGCAGATTCCAGTGATGTCTTTCCAGCTCCTTCATAATAATCCCCATAAGTTCTTGCTAAGAGCTGCATTGAAGTAACCTGTCATTTACTCTGTCTTTCACCAATTCAGCTCAAAGAGATGCACCAGCTGTGATCACTTGGAGTCAGAGCTGCTGTGTTGCAAAGCATCGCTACAGCTGCAGGCAAAATGTACAATTCGGAGATCTGCCGAACCCAAAAGTCATGGAAAAAACAGAGCTGTACCACCCCTAGCACCCTACCGTTGCAGCAGGAGGAGCACCACCATAGGAGAGGAGAGCTAAGTCTCCGGCCTGCTTTGCGTGTGGTGAACAGGGTCACTATGTAGCAAGGCATTCCTTGTCTGAACAGTGTCTTGTCTTCCCTTTTTGTGGTTTCTGCTGGCCTCTGGTGTGGAAGCAGGGTGAGCAAAAGACTGGGGAAAACACCACAGGTTGCACCTCCTGGTGGATCTGGAAGACTTGATGCTTTTTTGCTGATGGGTAAGTCTTCATCTGATTCAGTTTTCCCAATATGTACTGATGAGTGCCACAAAACCAAGGAGGTGTTATAAATCTCCCTCAGGCAAGATGATGTCATTTCCAGCCTACATGTACTTTGGAAGCATAGAAAATGCCATTATCAGTCAAACATGACCTTTCAAGATAGAAAATGAGATTGAAACATAGTATGTTCTTCCCATGGCCATGTTTCTCTACCCTAGAAAGCATCTCCTGATACACATGCTCTCAGGTAGCTGGACTTCTGTCTCCTACACTCAAGATTTATCTTTTTTTTTTTTTTTCTTCTTTCCCTAATCTTAGAGTGCAAATGCTTAATGTGAACCAGCGTAGCACAACTGAATTTTACTGAAATTTCGAGACCTGATACTAATTTTGCATCTCTTTTTCTGCCAGACAAAACTCATTTGCTGAGGCTACAAGTGAGACCAGCTCTCCTGCTGACACTCAGGTGAGGGGGGCACCAGAACGGTTCTGTAGGCTGCCAGTTCTGCCCTTGTGCTTCGCTCAAACATTTGTCCCCACTCTCCATTTTGCTACCCCTTGTCTAATGACTGGTATCTCTGAGTGTAAAACACAAACTCCCATGTGACAAGGTTGTCTCAAACATTTGGGCTTCTTGGAAACCTCAACCTATCAACAGCTAGCAGGTTCTTGGGGGTAAGTGGGATAATTAAATTTTCTTCTATGGAACCAATCAGAGGCTGATAACATTATCACAATTATCTGATTAAACTTTTGCTCGCTGTCCTTTAGAATTACTTCCAGTCCTCTTCAGACACTAAAAACCATGAGGCTATGAAACAACAGTGTTGATGCAGAGGGCCCCCTCGGTGCTGTCATTGCCAGGAGACTGGATACCAGATAATTCAGGTCTTCTTCAGCCAGGAAATCTGGATTAGTCTGGAACCAAACAGGTACATGAAAAAGGCATGGGACATAAGCAGGCCAAACAAAAAAAGGACTTGTGGACTACTCTCTGGTGTCATGGTTCCTGGCTAGTGGTCCAGGTTACGTTTCATGCCACCTTTTTCATGGCACACCAGAGTCAAACCTCATCCTCAGGACAGCCTGATTAGCAAAGGATCTGTACAGTCAGTATAGTGAGCCTCCTGAACTCGACTTAGTTTGTTATATTGCTAATCTCTAAGCCCATTACATCCAGAAGCATTTAAGACTTCGTTTACTAAGTGAATTGTGAGAGAGAAAACAAAACAAAAGAAGGAGGAAAAAAATCAAATAAAAAAGAAATTCCAAGCTATGAAAACACATTGTTGGGGACAAGAGGTATGTGAGACCTCTCAGTGTAAGTTAATCTGAGTGTTTTTCTCCACATAACTGTGATGGGAGATAAGTCTCTTGAAGTTTGGAAAAGTGCGTGGTAGACTTGCATCCAAATCTTGGAGCCTGAGGAACTTGTTTGTGCTCTGTGATGGCAATACCTGAGGACTTCAGCTTTTGTATTTAAACAGATGCAGATAACTGTGGTATTTCCAGATGAAACATGGAGGCACAAAGAGCTAGGTAATCTCTGTTGGATTTACCCATATCCGATAGCAAATCTGTGACAGAGGCAGAAAATAAGCCTGAAGCCTGTCTGGCCCACAGAGGCCGCCTTCTCATCTGTGGTTCATCTTTCTGCTCTCAGCCCAGGATTTTGAAGGTTCAAGCAGTGCATGCAAAGAATTGCCTCTCTTTCCAATGAATGAAACACCGTTGCCCTGAGTTCTTCTAGAGCAGGGCTAAAGCTCTGTGGTTTGTGGAGCCCCATTTTTCAGTGCCATCTGTTTTGGGTTGGAGCTTCAAGACTGAACAAGCTTCACAACTCAGCTAGGATGCTTGCACAGGGATATCATGTGGAGCTGCACACCAGCCCAGTGCGAGACCCTGACAAGGTCCCCAGTGTACCTGGCACTGAGCTGGGTTTGCAGCCCAGCCCAAAGGAACCTGGCTTCTGCTCTCATTCTCAACTGCTTCCCACGCCTCCCATATTTACTCTGGCAGCAGGTACCTTCAGTGCTCAAATCCCATCAAACCTAAAGGTGGTCCCACATCACTTGGTTTTGGATCAAGATTCAAATTTCCAAGCATGTCTGAATCCAGAATTTCTATTATTTTGCCTGCCATAGACATGAAATCACCCTAGAAATGTGCAACTGGAAAACAGATAAATTCCAATCATTGAAGAGAGGTTTTGGATTCATGGGTACATCCATTTCTGCGTCTAGCACAAACACTGGTATGCCAATATTTCACTGAAGCAAAAAAAGTGCAATGGGGTTTCTAGGTCTTACTAGAACGCTAATAGGAATGAGGCCCCTTTTTGCTCTGTGTTAAGATATGGTGTTCAACTCAAAAAAGAAAAAAAATGTTTCTATATTACAGGCAGGTTTACTAAGATTTTCAAGGTTATGAGACAATCTGTTACAGAACCGAGAGCAGGACCTGTAAATCCAATGTTTCATTAAGAGGGTGGAACATGTTAATAGAATAGAGGATATTGTCTGTTGGCAAATGCTGTGAATCAATTTATTTTATTCCTGGGTACATGTTCATGTGAAATTGGGCTAACTTTCCTTTCTGTCAAATATAATACACACGGTTCTGGCAACATCTGTTTTGTTTCACTTGCTAGAGCTGTGGGACTCCAGACTCAATAAGGTCTTTCCAATTCAAAGAATAAAAGCTCCCAGGAAAGCTAGCCAGGAGCCCCTGTTTTTACAATAGATTGCTTGGCTTGTTGCAATCCGTTCAGCCAAACATTTTTTTTTTACAGAGTTTGAGAGCACTGTGTGAATACCAAGTATGTGAATTGAGATTAGCAGCTTCCCTTGGAAGTCTCCTTCTAGGAGCTCTTATTTGATTTGATCTTGTCTCAGGTAAATAAAAGGAACAAAGTGGAAATGGCCTTTGACCCACTAATTAATCACTTGCTTCTGTTAACTATTCCTCCGTCAATGTTATTAAGTAGCAGCATCCGAGGGTAAATAGGCAACCGTGTAAAGAGGCTTAAGTGCCATCTGTCCTTACCTGCTAAGGTTCTTTTGCCCTTTGGAGTTGATCCCTTGGTCTTATTGCCTTTTTTTTTTTTTTTTTTTTTTCTTAGGAAGAGATTTGTGTGCAATATGATTAAAATACACAGCTGGCCAATTCATCCCTAGCTCCATGGCTGTTTGAAGGCACTCAGCAATTGCAAACAAGTGTGGTTACAGATGCACTGTTTATCTCTCAGTGATCAGGGTAACGAAGACGGCAATTGCTGTCACACGCAGAGCAATGGTGATTAGCAATAGTTAATGTGTGTGTTGAATATTAGCAGGGAAGTATTTACCCTGATGAGGATTTGCAGTAAATGATAAATACTCCTTCCAAGATCAAGTTTTGAAGATCTGTTTCTGATGGTACTTTTTCTGTTGGGTTTGTTAGAGACATGGCCTTAAGTCTTATTCATCACCCTCTCCTTATGGCATACATTTTGTTCTATGCAAGCAATCAGATATGTTTTCCACCTAGATGTCCTTTAAGTGGAAGAAAACAACACAGGAAGATAAACTTCATTGATCTGTCCCTGGGATGTGGATGAATTGCTCCTGCAGGTGAGTTGAAGGATGGAGAATCTAGCCACTGAGGCTTACAAATGCTTATGTAAAATAATTGTACCCTCATTTGTGTGTTTAATTGCATCTTACTCCCTATTATATGATCTTTCTATGCCTGGATGGATGCTTGTTTCTATCAAGTGGCCTGATACCAGCCTTACTCTGCAGGTTTCTAGTTAATGTGTAAGGTCAGCTTTTGAGTAGCCTATTACTTTATAGCAAGCATGCTCTGTACTTTTACAGAAAGAAAGACTAAATTAGGTTGTCTCCAAGACTGCACAGCATAAATCTTGGAGTTCAGAGAGAACAATAGGACTTCTTCAGTTTTTGCAATGCTTGCAACCTCATCTCCACAAAAAAGCAGGATTGAACAAGATTCAGGCAATCTTCACATCTGCTGATGGAGGTGGGAGTGGTGGCACCTATCAATTTTCAGGATTATGTGCCCTTATCTCTTGAGATTAAACAGGACCCAGGTATTGCAGGGGTCTAGTCATAAGCCATTGATATGCTCAGTGGTTTTTATAGCCTTTAGGCTGGATTTATTGTTGAACAGATCAATACTATTTACTCAAAATCTTTGCAAAAGTACAATCCTTGTTGCTTTTTTGCCATGACCTATCCACAGATGTGGGTGGGCTGTTTGAAATCTGCATACTTACAGTGCAGAAGTGAAAAGTAGTACAGTTGGTGGAGTTCTGTGGCCTGATAAGATGAACCTTTAATAAAAAGTGGCTGAGCCAGTGGAGTTGCGCTAATGTAATTGAGGTTACAGCCAGGCTCCCAAGGCAGGGTCCTTCCCTCTACCTTGATGCACCAGAGAGCAGAACCTGGCCCAGAGACTGTAATCAGTTTGAACAATCTGTCAGGTGCTTTGGGATTTGGAGGTGAAAGGTGCTATGTAAATGTCACTCATCGTTTGCTGGAGCACCACATCCAGGCTGAGAAGCACAGCCTGCCAGAGACACTTCAACAGGGTGTTAGGAGTGATCTTCTTGTGAAACATATTGCACTAGATGTAGGGATGTTTGTTGGGCAGAATCATGTAATGCTGGCTACTATAAATCACCTGACATACTTTCCTTTATCACCCTATTTTATCTAATTTTCTCCCAAGTTTTCTTTATTATTTGCATAAATCAAACCAAATAGCCATGTACTAAGATATTTATTTATACAAAAGAAGTGTGATCCCAGCTCCCTAAAGCTTTTTATGGAAAATAACAGAGCAGAGTGAATCATTTAAGCTGGATGGTTTATTTGGTTGTGGGTTGCTCCTTTTGGTTCATGAAATGTTTATGAGCTGATCACAACATTCTTACATGCATTTGTTATTGAAAACAACCTGTGAAGTAATGAATAGCTCATACAGGGGCTGGGGAGGACATTCATTCCTAAGACTTCAAAATACACTGCGTCTATTACTTACACTAGTATCCTGGTTGTTCTGCTGCTTCCTGATTGCAGTACTTAATTAATTAGCCAACAGAGTGTGAATTTTGAGTATTGCGCCCATGTATGTGGCTGGATGGTTGCTCTCAGGGATATCCAGTACCTTAGAAGACTTGAACCTGGGCCCAGATAAACAAGTCGGTTCCAGGAAAGGGGATCGGCCATAAATGGACTCCTATAGGGATGTGATTTTTCTTTCAGTGGGTATTTGTGACTTTATGTTCCAGGTTTGCTTTTCAACAGTCTAAAGCTTCCTGGAAGCGAGTGCAAAAACAAAGAAGGGACTATCATCCTATTTGGGTCCCCTGTGACACGAAGCATCTTTCCAGGGGAAAATCTGAACACAAATTCATTTCTCTGAATACCTGCAGAATATTTTTCATGCTGTATGGCACAAATGAAGGGACTTCCCTTTCCTTCTCTGGGGGGACAATAGGTGGTGGAAGAGGAAGGTGTTGGGTGACTGTGCAGAAAGAGAGCAGCAAGGCTTGAGAGGGGTGAGAAGGAGCTTTTCTATTTCAAGTCATGGGACATGAGGAAGGTGAATGTAGATCAGGTGAGGTTGCTTTCGCAGGTGCTGTCCGCGTGCTATGCTTGACCAAGTTACCCTCAGAGGGCAATTCAGAGCTCTCTTGACTCTGTCTTCAGGAGGAGCCTTGGAAAACCAGGTTCAAGAGAGCCTCTGTGAAGACTTACTTACCTCTCACCACTCCTTCTGTGATCTGTTCAGTTCTTGACTTCCATTTTCCTCTTTTGCCTTTTAGTTTCTACTTTATCACAGTGAAATCAAAGTTAGGACCAGTTTGTGGTTTTTCCTTCAGTTTTGAAGGTGGAACATGAAAAATCCTTTCATCTGTGACATACAAATCCAAGTTTCCTTAGTTCATGGTATTTTCTTAGTATAATTTAATTTCAGCATCTCTAAGGTGAAGAAGTTTTTTCTCCTCTGTATCTTCATAGGCTTGCACATGTTAACAGCGTCCAGTACCTAAGAATTGCAGAGGTACAGGTCTCAGGAAAACCGTGTGGGATTAGGCCAATCTGTATCACTGTAAATTTTATGTATTTGTTATTTTGTGTGTGTTTGCTTGCTGATGGAGCATGGTTGTCTTTTATAAGCAAAGGAGGGAAAAAAAAACCCAAGAAACAAAAGACCATGTGAGACTGCTTGCAAGATAGTAAAAGGGAAATAGAGGAAACAGTGGCTATTTGTGGAGTGGTCTTTTTGGAGCAGAGTTGTTTTGATTTGAAATATTAAATGGGAAGGTCAAGAAAGGCAAGAGAAAAAAATAAAATTCTTGTATAAGACAGTTCAGTTGTTGGAAGTGCAATATTAAAATGTTATTACTAAGAAAGGAGCTTCCTCAGTTTTGTATGTATCATAGTTTTTAGAAAGCTATTTTCCCATTTAAGGGCTGAAAAATAGATAGCATTCTTGGGCACCTGTAACTCTTTTTCTTTTCTCTCACCCCTCTGCCCCCCTTCAACACTCTTAGAATCAAGGCTCAACTTTTCAACCTTGTGAACAAGGCTGAGAAGTTTTAGTTTGTTAAATGAAAAAAATACTTCAAAATAATTAAAATAAGTAACTCAATAAAGCCATATTCTTTAAAAATATGCTCTGGACATAAAACAATAATTTAAAAATTAGGGGAAGATATGACACATCCTTCCACCAACTAACCTTTGGTTGGAGCATTTATCATATACTGGCGAGTTTAGAGGGTGAACCTGGTGGGGAAAGACCTTCATGAAATGATGGTGATATTTGAGATACACTTGTGGCTTCAACCCCTTGGAAAGAGTAGAGGGGGGGGGGAGGAAAGCACCAGCTTTTCTTGGGGCACCTCCTTGTCACAGTCTCATCTGAGACCTTAGCACTAAGCCTGATCAATTTTTCCTTATTATTCTGTTTAATATCTTTGTCAATGATCTGTATGAGAGGATCGTGTGCACCCTCAGTCTGTTTGCAGACAACATCAAGTTGGGCAAGAAGTGGTGACCTGTTTGAGGGTAGGATGGCTATCCAGAGGGATCTGGACAGGCTGAATCAATGGGCTGCGGCCAATGGTGTGAGGTTCAAGAACGTCAAGTGCTGGGTTCTGCAATCCCACGCATCACTACAGGCTTGGGGCAGAGTGGCTGGAAAGCTGCCTGGTGGAGAAGAACCTGGAGGTGTTGGTTGACAGCCAGCTGAATATGAGCCAGCAGTGTGCCAAGATGGCCAAGAAGCCAACGGTATCCTGGCCTGTGTCAGCCATACTGTGGCCAGCAGGACTAGGGCAGTGATCGTCCCCCTGTACTGGGCACTGGTGAGGCCCCAGCTTGAGTGCTGTGTTCAGTTTTGGACCCCTCACGACAAGAAAGACATTGAGGTGCTAGAGAATTTCCAGAGAAGAACAATGAAGCTGGTGAAGGATTTGGAGCACAAGTCTGATGAGGAGTAGCTGAAGGAACAGGGGTTGCTCAGTCTGGAGAAAAGGAAACTGAGGGGAGACCTTATAGCTCTCTACATCTACCTGAAAGGAGGGTGTAGCCAGGTGGCGGTTGGTCTTTTTTTCCCAAGTAGAAAACTGTAGGACAAGAGGAAACAGCTTCAAGTTGCTCGAGGGGAGATTTAGATTGGGTATTGGGAAAAATTTCTTCACCAAAAGGACTGTCAAGCTCTGGAACAGGCTGCCTAGGGAAGTGGTGGAATCACCATCCCTGGAGGTATTTAAAAGACATGTAGATGTGGTGCTGAGAGCCATAGTTTAGTGGTGGACTTGGCAGTGTTAGTTGTGTGATTGGACTTGATGATCTTGAGGGTGTTTTTCAACCTAAACAATTCTATGATTCCTCATCAGCAGGCTTAAGTCTCCCTAGAAGATGCTGAGGACAGTGATCATGTTGAGAAAGTATATGTCAATATGATAGGAAGGTGAAAGAAACAAATAGGTTAGTAGCTTTTGTTAAATACAATGTAAATTGCTCAAAGGATACATTTAAAGGAAATTGGTCATACATTGTTAAGTGTTTGCAAAGTTTGGATGTAGCCGTATGTTAGCAAAAAGAGTTCAAAATAAAGCCAGACTTCGGAAACATCTTACAAGTTCTCTTTTCACATAAACATGAACTCCTAAATTAACCATGTATCTAGCTGCATATCCAGCCCACGTCAATATCATCTTTTGTCACAGATAGGTGGTGTAAAACTGTATAATCCAAATTAGAAGGATGAAGCTCAATGCCAGCTTTAAGTGAAAGGTGTTCACCAGTAAACTCTAACACAATATGCGTGCAGTGTAGTGTTCTGCTTCAAAAGTGCATTATCATATAGAGATAAAATGATAAGTTTCAAAACACATAGTTACATGAACTTGTAAAAAATACATGAACTTACAGGAATTTGGTCCAGCCTCTCTCCCCAGTGTCATTCCCAATGGCCATCACTAGCATCTTGCTTAAAACACTTTATTCTCTGAACCTCCCTTCCCATCAGAAGTAGGGAAGGGTGTCAGCAGCTACTTCAAAGTGACCATGATGCTGGCAGACCAAAGCAGCATCCCCTTTATCTCTATTATTCACTGTAGTTAACACACTAGCACCCATTTTGGTTTTAGGGTCTGCCCCTTCCATCAGGAAAGAGGCTACTAGGAGGTTTATGGCAATACGTTTGCCCCTACTGCTGCCTCCAGAAAAGCCATCCCTAAAGGAGGAGATCATAAGGCTTCCAGTCTCAGCCATATGATTATCCTGTGCTAATGTCGCCTGCTTCCCCTGGAGTGCAGAACTTGTAACTATTACATGACTTTCATTTTTACATATGTAAGGAAAATGCCTTGATTCCCACAAGCTGTCAGTTAATGTTACAATGCTGTAACTGAGAGGCTGTAAGCATCACCCACTCCTTAAAATGCTAATGATCTGCCTCAGATGTGTGATCACACAAGCCCATGAGTTGGCCTGTTTTGTAGTCCCCTTGTATTTTTAGCTTATAGGGTTGACTTGGTGCTGTGTACTTATGGATTTGAAGTTTTTTGGGGTGGGTGTTTGTTTTGTTTTGGGGTATTTTTGTTTGTGCGTTTGCTTTGGGGTTTTGTTTTTTTTTTTTTTTTTTTCTTTTTTAAACCTCCTATGTGCTCACTAGATTGACTCAGGGGAAAAATAAAACAAAGAAGCTCACCTCTATACATTTCTAAGTCATAAAGAAAGGAAAAACAGAAATAAAATGCCATGGGAAAACCAGAGTGGGATATATTGCAAAGGCAGAGATACAAAACATCAGCTCTATTTCATCTTCCACTTGCGGTGCCTCAACCCACCATGGAGCACTCAGATCAGTGTCTGAAGCTGTCTTGCTACGTCACTGAGAGGCAAAAAGCTGAAGTTGTCTTAGAACTTCCAAATTCTGTTTCTGCGATTCAAGTTCATGGTGCAACGCTCAGGATCACGTCTACTTTTGGTACGAGAAGTTGATTTTGGTGATGGGGCTGAGGTTACAGAACAAAAGAAAACATGCCCACCCACTTCCTTTTTCTCAAGACCTTCCTCCTGTAGAAATAAGTGTCTTTTGGTAAATATGAAATATCTGATTGTTGCCTCAGTAAGGGCTAGGTGCTGAGCGGCACGGTCCCACAGAGACTTTCAGGAACTAAATGAAAATTAATTTCGGTACAAGTCTCAGTACATTTGCAACCCAGACTAAGGTCAGTGTTTGGACACTTATTTAGGAAAGGTGAAAAGTCAAGTAAAATATTGACTTGCTTGTCAGTAAAAGGCAACAATAACTGAATCAGTAATTGTGTTCTAAGATGCTGTCAGGGGTTTTTGAATGGCCCTTGTGTGTATCATCTTTCAGGTGAGTTGTGCCTATGTTCTGGTTTGAGGTAAAACAGGACCAATTTTGTTCAGTAACTTTACTTCTTAGCTGGGCCTCTTCTAACTGCTGAAGTTAACAGCATATTGTGCAGACAGTGTTCGCCCTCAGAGTGATGAGACCTATGTTCATAGTTGATGCCCAGGGATGGTATGCAGAGAGGCTCTTGCTTATTACTTACTGCTGTAACCCCGAGGGGCAGCTCACTTTGTTATTTGCCCCGTTGGAGGGTCAGAAGCAGAAAAGTGTAGAGAGATCCCACCTGCAGGGAGAAGCGGACAGGACAGGTGACGCCTAACTGACCAACAGGATATTCCATCCCATCTGCATCATGCTCAGTATAAAAACTGAGGGATCAAAGGGTCATCTCTCTTCCTTCAATGGCCAGTGCCTGAGGAGGACTCTGTTTGTCTGCCTGTGATCCCGATCCTAAATGCAGATCTGGAATTCAGTTCCCATCCACCACTGAGTCCAGTCTGGGACTTCCACAGTGCCCACTGGTGATATGATTGTCGTCCCTCCTCCCCCTCTCTCTTTGAGGAGGGGTAGGGGGAACACCTGTCAGTCCCATCTGGGGTTTCCCACATCCCCAGTGGTCAATTTGGCTTAAACCACAACAACTTACTAAACACAACACATATTCTGGTTGCTGTACCTGTCAGAACTTTTGTTTATTAGGGAGCTGGTCATTCTTGACACTTCAATTTTAAATCCAAAACCCCAAAATGATAATATTACCCTGTGCAAAGTGGTAGTATTATTTTGAGATTATTATCTTTCCCTCTTCCCTGTGACTGACTTAACTAGTCTAAATGGCCACTATCCCATTCTCTTTGTGCCAATTAATTATTTTTTAAATTGTTTTATTTTACTATTAGTTTTTCCCTCATAGCTGTGCAGCTTCAAATAAAAGGAGACCTGAAGTTTCAAAGCCTCTCCACCCCTGTACTTTGTTTGAGGTTCAGTACAGACTGATGAAATACATTCAAGAAGACCTTCTTTAAAAATTCTGCAGGGATAGGGTTGAATGGTGTTGGTATCTTGATGGTATGAGGTCTCAGCCAAGACTTTGAAGGCATTGGGATGATATCTACATATTCTATTGGAGTCCCTTCTTTTGGGTCTCATTCATAGGCTAGAAAAGTGTTCAGGCTGTCTGTCTTTCCTGGGGCTAGTAATTGAGCATCCAGCGTATTTCACCTTTATTGGTTAGCAAAAGAGGCAATAAAAGAATGTAGTCTATTCCTTAGGATTTTATGGTGTCATTTCAATGAAGTTAGATGTTAACTACTTGCATGAAACACTTTTTTAATGGAACACAATTTTGCCAGATGGGAGAAAATATGCTGCTTGCTGCTATTTTATTTTTCTGCATTTCCCTCAGGCTCCATCTATATTACAGCCATAACCCCATCTGAAAACCCAATCACAACAAGGTTGCCATCTTACCCCGTTGCAGAATGGTTAACAGTTCCTGAGCTGAAGAGGTCTAACTACGTTTCTGAAACAAGGTAGGGTGTTAGAGGGTACCTTAATACCACTTGCAGTTCAAAGATTTAGCAAGATCAAAAGGAGCTGGTTAGTGCCTCATCAGTCCTCCTGGTTCAATCATGTTGAACCATGTTTTCTGTCTGAGGTTGCCTGTATTTTAATCTGGGTTTTAGTTCACATCTCTCAGCATGCAGCTGTGAGAGCAGTCATATTCAAGTGAATATCATTCCTTATAACACTAAACGCTGCAGGATCCAAGGGCCCACCAAAAATCCTAGTTCTTGTCCCTCTTTCCCGTTCACAGGAGACAAATCTGGGCTGTGAGCCCGACTTTATAAAAACCCTGACCAGCTCCAAACTTTGACAAAGATGACGGTATGTGGGTTCATGTGATTTTTCCCTTGGGGCAGCAGAAACACCTGAGAACACACAGGTCTCTGCCTCAAATTGGCTCATGGAACTGGCATATGGGAAAGCTTTGATGAAGGGGTCATGTGTTTAATACTGTATTTTCTGTCTGGTTTTGGCTGTGGCTTGCAATACCACCATGACTACGGTTCTGAAGACTCAGTCCACGGTTTGACTATCAGTAGTTATGAGCATCCACAGCTTCCTGCAGTTAAATCTGCAGAAATAGGTACTGAGTGCTTAGGAGTGTGAGCCCTAAAAGGATTTTTACCTGTCTTAGCTTTTGATCACAGTCACCTAGAAATAGTTAATGGTGCTCCTTGCAAAGTCTCATTCTCCTTTTAGGGGTCATTGTTATCTCCATTTTAAGGCTGAACTGAGATTCAAATTTAACTTCAAGTTATTGAGATGCAAATCACCCTGGCAGCATAAGTATTATATGTCTAAACCATATTTTTCATGATGAAACTCTCTTTTTTTTTTTTTAAAGTGTTTCCCTTTAAGTACATTTTTCCATTAAACTAAATATATGTTTAATTTTTTTCTCCTCCAAAGGCAAAGTCCTTTCAACTCATGCCAGTGTTATTATTTCTCAAAACGAGTTTCATCTTGATCCATAAACATTTTATGCCAAGAATAATGCCGTTCTAAAGACAATAAGTGCCTATTTCTGCCTGAGGCCATCAGAAACCCCGTAAAGGAGGCAGTAGGAATTAAAGACACTTAATCATATTTCCCCGTTTTTAACTGTTGGTTTTTGTTTTTTTTTTTTTACACTCTGAAGCAGTTTTTCTATTCTTGCTGAGTCCTATTGAATGCCATAAATCTTAATTAAAGATGTAATTTTTTTTTTCTTTATGAAATCTGTGCTGGAAAGAACATTTCTTATTTTTAGGACTAGCACTGCGTGCAGGCTCATAAAACAAACAAGACTTTTACACTTGCAGGGTTTCAAAACCAGTTATTGCTGCCATCATGTCGAATTGGTTCCATAATTATTATTATTGTTGGGTTTGGTGTTTTTATGATTTTTAGTAAAGCCTGAGCTTTACATTTTCTATGCATAAGAGATCATGAGAAAAATAATAACATGCACAATGTGCATATCCGTATGGAAAATGGATGGAGGCTTATAGAAGTATATCCATCAGCACAGGGATTTGGATTTTTTTTTAATATAGTCATTATAAGGTTTTGTTATTTTTTTTTGGTGTGGTTTTTTTGGTTTTTTTTTTTGTTTTTTTTTTTTTTGTGTGTGCCATAGCTGTTTCAGTTAGGTAGACTTAAATAACAGAGCTTGTTTGGTGTAAACTTGCATCAGTTTATTGAAGCCAAGAGAATTACACTGCTTTGTACTGGGAGAAGTGCTACCTCTGATAATGTAATTTTCCCACTGTTCCACATACTTTTCCTTTTGAGAGGAAGGAGAAGGGCAAAATTTCACTGTCTTATCTGTATTGGTGGGAAGAAATAGCTACTCCATACCTCTCAAGAATGAGACTGCATTTGTACTATCTTCCTGGAGCTGCAGATGTGTTTTGATCTGAAGCCCATTAAATTCAATGGGAAGATTTGTGTCGGCTCTTGATGACAAGGCATGTTTGTTCTGTTTTAATGGCATCTGCTGGAAGTATATCATTTGACAGTCTTGTTCTGAGCGCTATGGCAGTTTAACAGCCTGTTCCAAAGTCGAGGAAAATAAACATGATTTTTCCTAATAATTTCACCACCTCTTTTTATTGAGCTTCTTATAGAATAAGTGAGACAGATACCGTCACAGTGAAATTCCCTTCCAACAAACATGGTAGGAAGCACTGGCTACCAGGTTGTGATGACTTCCCACTACAGAAGCAGACTGATACCATCAAAAAGGAAGCCGTTAAACTTAACAGATTACTGACCAATCCTGGTGTGGTGGAAGTAGCAGCACAGGCATGTTCATAAATGTAGTCCATCCAGTCACAGCTTCCAGCCTGGAAAACACTTAGGGACCCCATTGACTTTCCATGGGATAATTTCAGACTTCATGTTAAGGTTAGTTATGTATTTACACACTAGCACACTTGCTGTTCTGCTGGTTGGTAATGACACGTCCATTTAAATTTGACTCTTGTACCTGGAGTTTTTCCAATTGATACTGGTATGTCTCTGCATTTTGGAAAATAGAACAAAAGAAAGGCCAAAAATATGGTTCTTCGGTCATTAAACACATGAATAATGTTGCTCCTGTGAGTAATGCTGCTAAGTCAACAATGGAACGTTCATGTGAATAAACCTACCTATGGCTAAGTCTTTGTGGGGGTGCAACCTCATGCTCTCACCTTCTGCTGCAAGGTCACTGTGTTTCCACAGCTGCCAAGTCAACCAATGAGACACCAGTGGCTTTTATTAGATACTCATAGTTACTGTTCCTTAACATAACACGACCTTCCTCAATGAAGTCTGAATCAAAAGGCCATTGATTTACTAGCTGTGAAGTGATGTTTCCTCACTGGCATCTAATAACTTATTTAAAATATGATTTTGCCAGAAAAATCTCTCATTATTTTAGAATCACATCTCTGTTTTCAAAGGCATTTTGAAAGACAGCAAAAACACAAAGAGAATATGTCTTCCCATCACTGACTAAGTCAGAACACCAGTCACAGACTTTATTTTGTGTATGTTTCATGCTTCTGGCTATATTCTACATAGGTACAGAGTTTGGGAGAAAAGCAGGAAGTGCTTATTCTGTATGGGAAATGTGTTGCTGTGTTTCATATTTTCCATTTCATACATGATAATAACTAAGTTGTTAAAGCTATATCCTGAAGCTTCCTAGTGGAGGATCATGATTTCCACACTTGTTCTATTTCGTAAATGGTAAAAGGATCATGATGGGAGGGGGGAATCAGTAGCTTTTTTCTCGAGGTGGTATGATTTTTGGGGCAAGGATCAGAAAAGAAAGATCAAACTTTCTTTTGAGGAACCCCTGGTAAGTACTAGTAGAAGGAAAGACCAGAAACATTCTGGCATCATGGATGGCAGGGAGAAAGAGTCGTTCTGAGTGGGGTCATGTAATCAGGGAAGCTGGTTTGAGGACAGAATAGATCAGTATTTCCCAAACTTTTAAAATCCAGATCAACTGATCTGTTTGGACAAAAAAATAAAATAAAATAAATTTAAAAATCCAAAGATCATCTTGTGAAGCATTACTCCAACAGGTTCTATCTATGACAAAAACTTTTTAGGAATAGGGTTTGCTATTGAGTACTCAGTCACTTCTTGTTTTCCTTGTTTTTCTTTTTTGAGGGGGAGGGAATATTCTTTGGGGTTTGTTTGTTGTGGTTCTTTTTTTCTTTTTCTTGTGTTCTTGGGACTGTGCTCGTGTGTCATCTTACAAGAATTTTAGCAGTCGTTTTGCAAACGCTCTTCTGACACCTTCCAGACACTCAGCAGTCCATATACTACAGGCTGAGAAACACAGGACAGGACAATTTCTTCAGGCTCCAGCCAGCTTTATTTGCTATAACGCTGTGATCTTGCAAGCTCTTGAGTGTACAAGTAATTTAATGCAGATGAGCAGGGAACTGACATAGGTAATTTTGGGTTATTTTAGCTTAATTTAATTTTTCAGTTCATGACATATCTTGTTGAAAGCTGATTAACTGTGTTTTTGACTGACTGTTATACCACTTTTTTTTTTTTAAAGCAGTGATGAAAAGACTCCCTCCAAATTATGATATTACCAAAACCTCCTTCCATTACCTCTGACAAAGGTTAGTGAAGTTTGCTCATATTTTTCAGTCTTTTGCTTTTTTCTTGTTTTATCTGCTATGCACGCACACATGTATGTACATATACATACCTACATATGTGTACATATATACACACATATATATAAAATCACAGAATCGTCTAGGTTGGAAGGGACCTTCAAGATCATCATGTCCAACCATCAACCTAACACTGCCGAGTCCACCATGAAACCATGTCCCTCAGCACCACATCTACGCATCTTTTAAGTACCTCCAGGGATGGTGATTCCACCATTTCACTAGGTAACCTGTTCCAATGCTTGACAACACATATGGTGAAGAAATTTTTCCTAACATCCATCCTAAACCTTCCCTGTTGCAACTTAAGGCCATTTCCTCTTGTCCTATAGTTTGCTACTTGGGGGTCAGTCTCTTTTTTCCCCTCACTACCCCCTCCTTTCAGGGAGCTGTAGAGAGCGATAAGGTCTCCCCTCAGCCTCCTTTTCTCCAGGCTGAACACCCCCAGTTCTCTCAGCCGCTCCTCATCAGACTTGTGCTCTGTTGTTCTTCTCTGGACATGCTCCAGCACCTCAGTGTCTTTCTTGTCATGGAGGGCCCAAAACTCAACACAGTATTCGAGGTGTGTTATATAAATTCATATGTGCAAGTGTGTGTATATATATATATATATATATATATATATATATATATGTATGAAGTTGTCTATTTTCTTGTTCAAGTCCTGAAGGTACCAAAGTATTGTTAAAGCTATGTTATGGGGGGGAGCTTAAAGTTGGCTTTTCCATATGAACTTTTTGTGTACAGCTCCCAGGTTGAAAGGGTAAATATGACTTCTGGATTGGTATGGATACGTACTTTATTCCAAGCCAGTGATGCAGTAATGCTGTTGACACCAGATGGCTGTTCAATATCTGCACAACGGTAAGATGTTTGTGATGGATGTCTGCAGCTGATGAGGTTAGTTCTCCTCCTGGCAGTCTGATAAGGAAATCAGTGAGGTTTTTTGTTTTTCTTTTCTCTTTTTCTTTTTCGTCTCAGTAAAACCTCTGTTCCTTCACAGTGGTGAACCTGGTACCACTAATCAAACCTGAAGAGTGTTATTGGTTTCAATGGGGAATAAAATAAGCCGCAAAACTGGGATACGTGGACAGGTCTGGGTGGAGGACTTTAGCTTATTGCCTTTCACTTTTTCTATGACTTAATAGCAATTTTACTTTTATGATTCTGTATCAAGTTATTTACTAAATTCACTGGCGTTTTAAAAAAATTACTGTTATTCAAGGACTACTTCATACCTGAACACGTTATCATCATCATCTAGGCAGTTCTACGTATCAGAATACAACATCTCCTCTTGTCACCTTAGAAAAAGTTCAGCTGCATGTACAGCACTGGACTTGGATCTATTGTGTCTTGAATTAAAAAAGCAGCATCTGAAAATGGTCAGACTTTACAGATGCTGGGATTCAGATCTGTTCTGATAGCTAAGGTTTATGGCTCAGGTCCATCTTTATAATAACATTATGTTAACTTTAAAACAGACTTCCCAGCAACTTAATAGGCGAATTAGAGCAAATAATTATCTGTTCCTAGCTCGGTCTTTTTTTCAGTGGGTTTAACCAGTGCAAATATTTTAATTAAATGATTATTTATGTGATAACATCTTTGTCAAAGTTAATGTTTTAATAAAGAAACAACAATTTTCTGATAATTAAGTAACCAATAAATGAAATTATGCATTCATACTGAGAAATAACTGGTCTGCCTTGAATAGATACAGACACATTTTCACAACAGGTGAGCTGTCTGTCTGCGCATCTGAGCATAAGAAGCCCTGCCTCTGAATGAACCCAAGGACATCTTTACCTCCTGGTGAAGGCAATGGAGGGAGCTGTTGACATCAGTGAGAAGGAGAACATGGTGCACAGCTGGGGAGGAGAGCAGTCCCCAGCTGCACAAACACACAGCCAGGTTTGCACATGTAGAAAAAATGAACCTGATCTTCTGAGTCAGGTCCAGGAAAGGACTGTGCATCTGAAACTCTAGACTGCTAGAAAAAAAAAAAAGGAAGAGAGTTGCGGGGAGGGTGGGGGAAGGAACCCATATACACCTATAGGAGCCTACCTAAGTGTATAGAACTAAGTTGTACAGAAAAGGCTTATGTGCCAATAAAAATACAGATGTTCAACTTTCAGGATTTCACTCTTTTCATGAACATATTCCTGCCACCTACTTCTTCAGCTCTCAGTCAATTTCTTAACCATATAGAATCTCCTGGAAAATACAATTTCATAATAAGTGGAAAAAAATATTGCAGGGGTTGGCTGAAAGTCCAGTCACTTTGGACAGGTAAAGGTGAAAGACATCAACAGAAGTTGTTGACGTCATGTGAAATTTTTCATTTCACTTACTTTCCTTTGACTTTTTTTCCTAAATAGATTTTGACTACTTATGTATATGTATTTTTAAAGGAATGTAATGCCAATAGTAATTCATATAGTGTACATACATATATTACATTCTTACCTTCTATATGTAAAAGCTAAATACAGTATTTTACTTGATTGAGAATAATTTATTTTGTGGTTCCAACTAAAATATCTTTGAAGTCTTGTTCTTCTCAATTTTTACAATTTCAATGTGATTCATTAGAGAGAAAAAAAGATTTTTACAATATTAGAGCTACACACAGATTATTTTTATCACTAAATGATCTTCTTTTCATCATGTGTCATCTGCTCACCAATGTTCACGATGACCCTGCAGCAGCCTGGCACAGAAGAAGTGACCTGGACAGAGGATAGGAAGGTCTCGTTCTCCTGGTTCTACTGCAGCCTGACTTTGCATCATGAGACGCAGCTCTTCTGTAAGAACCAGTTTATTATCCAATATATGATCTAGCTGAAGGGTTTAAAACAACTTGTGGCCTTTGGCATCCAAAAGGACAAAAGCGGAGCTCAAGCCATGTGGGAAAACTGCCGCTTGTCATTAACGAACATCATCTGTCTCCAGAGCAGTGTAATACCACACACCATGCCTTTGGGGACTGCGGATGTGACAGGAACCGTTTGTTAGGTTGGCTTTTTTCCCCCAAGCTACATGAATCGGAGTATTTATCTGTTTTGTGTTACAGCGAAGCATCCAGTAAGCTGGGTGAACCCTTCTCTCTGGCTAGTTAGGGTGCAGCGCAGCTGGGTGAATTGGATTCATCCCATTAGGGTGATGTGCAATACAGCTACAGTACGGTCAGTGAATGTGGCTGAAGAAAGGGTGACTTGTGGTGGTCCTGCTCAGGGTTGGTGTGTTGGCCCTGTGCAAGGGAGCTTGACTTTGAGGTTTCAGGCATTGAAGTGGGAGAGGTGCTGAACCTAGAAACACTTAATATGTATTTTCTCAAGACAGGCGTGCTGCATAAACCACAGAAAACTCAGATGTTAGCCTACCAGCTGTAACCATTCTTGTCGCCCAGTGTTGCACATTTGTATGTTGAAGGCAATAAGTCCTTGCACTCATGACAGGAAATTGTCACAGATGTAATTATACATACAGCATGGTTAAATTCCAGTGCAATATGTATTGCCACCCATCAGTTATGATAATCGCTGTATAGATACCCATCTCCTTCCTGGTAAATGCAGAGGTTTGTAACACTGTACGTTGCGCTCGTAGAGAAAGGCCTGCCTCTGACTCAAGGCCCTTTATCCACTTTAATTGTTATTACTTGTAGCTGTGTGGTACCTGGCAGATAATTATTCTCATATTGTATGCTCTGAAAGGGCAGAAGGCGTTCAGGCAGCTGAACTGGTAAAATGAGAACAAATGATCTGTATGGGGGAAGGGGTGGTCCACTCCTACACAGGTTCTCTTACTGGTTGAAAGCTACCTGTGAACTGGATCATAGAATAATTCAGGTTGGAAGGGACTGCTGGGGGTCATCTACATGTCCTGTTGCATGGGGTTACCAGGGCACCATCCCAGATACTGGACTCAATCTTTGCAATTTTCTGCCAGTCCATTTCTCCAGGCCATTAAAGTCCCTCTGAGCAAGAGCTTTGCCCTCCAGCATATCAGCTTCTTGGTCCAACTTGGTATCATCCACAAGCTTGCTGAGGAGGCACCCCATCCCCTTGTCCAGGCTGTTAGTAAAGAGTTTGAACAGTATTGTCCCCAATAGCAATCCCTGAGGTGTGTCACTGCCAGCAGGCCACAGGTTGGACTTTGTACCACTGACCACCACCCTACAAGCCTGCCAATCCAGGTAATTTTGCACACTCATCATAGAAAGTTTATTCAGTTTATATCTCAGCAATTTGTCAAAAAGTGTATTCTGGGAGACTCTGTGGAAGTCCTTGCTCAAGTCAAGGTGTGTAACACCTGCTGGTCTCCCCTTGCCACCCAGAGCCAGGATTCAAATCTCATACACAAAATATCACATCAATTTTGTCGAGTGGGGACTTGAGGCACAAATAATTGAATTGCCTATTTGTTTCTAAGCTCACAATGAACGATACTGAGAAAGTAGATACAGTTTGCTCAAGGGCTTTGAAGTGTTTGCATCCTCTGCAGGAGTAAGGACAGTTCTCTGCATATTGGTAAGAGTAGGTATAATAGAGCTGCTTGTAAAAGAGGGCTGGATTCCAACAGTACACCACCAATTTGTCTATGTGTGTGAGGCTGTCAACCATTTTAATTACACTGGATTTATTCTCTTTATGGGCATCCCTTCCACTATTTGAAATCAGGCTTCAGTGCGTCAGCCTACGCCACCGGCACGGGTCAAGAATCCCAACCAAAAGCATTGCCCTAATTTAACTAAATCTGAGGCACACCCTATTTTTTAGTTAAACAAAGGCAGCTCAGCATTTAGCTCATCTTTCTTCTTTCAGCTGCTGCCCCTTGCTTGGCGTGTAAATTAAGAGCTCGTGTGCTAACCATTGATTTTTCCTCCCTCGTATTAGGATCCCAAGGGGATACAACCTGCTGGGTTTATTCTTGAAGAAGCCCATTCCACTGCTTCACAAAGCTGGCATTGTCAGGAAGATTTAGCTCCCAATGATAAAACATCTTTCATTGTGAATTCTTCTCATCATAAGGAGCTTACAAATCCTAAATCACAGGGGGGCCACCCCTTCTTTTGCTCTCAGTGCACCATCGTAACTCTTCCACCTTAACTATCAGAGGAATGCTGTCTATGCCTCTTATCATGCCTGGGTCAAAGGTGAACATCTGAGCTTCTAGGTCACAGTGATACCAATTGCTGTGAAATATGGTAGTAACAATCTTCCAGGAATCTCTGAGGCTGTTCTGTAAACGTACAAGTGGGCCCATGTGACTCTGTTTTTTGTCTTCCACCTCAGACGTGATGCTACCTTCAAAAAGGAGGTTAAAATCCTCCTGAAAGCAGCTTCTGTGTTTGGGGTGGTGAGGGGGAAAGGGCTGGGGTTTAGCCATTGATAGTAGTGGGGAACAGCTGGAAAGGGAGTTTACATAGCTATCTTTGGTCTGCAGTTGAGCTCACAAGCCTTGCAGGCTTGATGCAGGTCACTAGTGTAAATAGACACCGATTACTCTTGGAGTCATTCAGTAACCTTTCACCACTCCTTCTTAAAATAAAGAGGTCTTTGTTCATGGAAGGGAACAAAATAAAACAAGCGCCTCATCCATGAGCTAAAAGCTTCTTCTAATTATCAATTATCCTTCCCTGAGATAAGCTTTTTTTTTTTTTTTCCTTCCTGCTGGACTTTTGGCTTCCAGTCTGGTCCCTACGATTCTTCTTTTAACAAGAAAAAGGGAAGGTGGGATACAAATAGGTTAACTAACCGCCACTGACCTCCGCAGAGAACTGTGTCTTTGGGGAGTGCTTTCAGTCTTTCTGGAGCCTGGACAAGCCTTGAGTGTGGAACGTCAAGGTAAATGACAGTAAGAAACAGAGGAGCTTCCCTGGGCTGGTGGCAGGCGGCAGGGGAAGGCTGGAGGAGCTGCTGAACAAAAGTGTTCTTTATTCTGCGCAGCACAGGGAGCAGTGTGCATGCATGCTAATTAGAGGAGAAAGGCCAGCCGCTGCCGGTGTGTTCTGAACCCGTAATAATTGTAATCGAGATACAAAACACCGTGAGATGGAGCATGATTTCCTGTCACTGGAGGCGCAGAGAGAGCGTGGAGGCTTGCTTGCCTCTTGCTGCAGAGATCACGAGACACAGAGGAGGCTTTTCCTCTGTGCATTTAGGTAATGGGCAGAGTCTAAAAAGACCCTATTGCTGTAGACAGCCCTGCTGAAGCACATGCAGGGGACTCCCTCAAAAACCTGTTGCATTTCCCTAACCTCAAAAGGAATTAAAATAAAGACATGCAGCACAGTCGTATAGCAATCATGCTGTAATAATGCTGTGATATTAAATTTAGCATTCACTTAGCAGCAGAGAGCAGTCCCATCATCACATTCTGCTCAAAGCCCTTTTGGTCTCTCCCCTGTTCTCCTTGCCCCTCACACTCCCCCTCTCCCACCATACCTGACCCCTCCTCCCCAGAATGCTTAATATCCAGAAATGTGCTCTCTAATTACTGTGGTTATGTTTTGTAACTTGTCCAGTGGTGTTAGGAAATGACATACAACCTTTTGAAGTGTGGAGGAATCAATCTGGCTCCAGTCAAAACAGAGAGATGTGTTACCAGCTAATTTGGAGGTTCACCGATGACAAGGCCCCATCGAGCACAGACAGTTGGCTGTCAAGTGGGCAACAAAGTCAGGAACCCGCCCCATGGGAAGGAAAAGGGCTTTTTCTTTTTCGAGGAGGGGGAGGAGGGGGGGGAGGAGGGGGGGAAGGAAAGAGGAGGTTGTCCCTGCACATTATTAAAGGCTATTTTCAATCTAGCTGGTTTTTTTTTTCTTTTTTCCTCCAAGGTCAGTGTTCCTCCTGGTCCCTCAGCCCCGCTTCCTCCTCCCCTTTTCTGAGCTGTAGCGTCAAGTTATTTTTTTAAGGGTTGCGACAAGAGACTTCCCAGACTTCAGATTTTTGATGTCATAAAGTGCAATTGGATAGATAAGAAATATGAGGACTAGAGGAAAATAAAGGTTTGAGGCCTGCCTGCTTTTGTAGCATTTTTTGGCTGAATAGTAATTCTAACAGTTACATCCACAGTAATATTAAATAATATTACAGCGGTAACAAAGAGTAATAGCAAAATATAAGAGATTTAGTACAGTATGTAGAAAAAATAGATTCTGCATTAATTGAATAGTGAAGAAAATGTGAGAATGAATCCAAGTTTCCATTTGCCGTTCTGACAGAACCAGAAAATAACAGATTACAACACCAGAAACAGACCTTAAACTATCTGCTTTTTCAACCTCCTATGTGACAAAGCCTGAAAATGTAATCCGAAATGGTAATTTAATTTCCCCTTTCTCCTTGCTGTGCTTTGAAAAATAGGGGAGGAAAGCAAAAGCAGGAAAAAATTGAAGCAAATTTTCCCCAGTGTTGGAATTTAAAGGTATAAAACTTGGATTCTTTGGATCGCACTCACATGCATCCAACCACCAGGACTGGTGCAACAATCTGCTTCTTTTGTGTGCAGCCACAAAACATTATAGATGATGTACACTACATGTAATTGCCAGGTCAATCCCAGACCCTTGTCCTAATCCAAGCAAGCTGAGATCTTGTGAAGGGGTTCCCACTCGCTTCTGTTCATGACATTAAAGGAAAAAAAAAAAAAAGAGTCCTAGTTCTTGTTCGGATGTATTCCCTGCAGACAGAGAAGTTGTGGATACATATTGCAAATACTATGGATGGATGACCCCAAACCCACTTGTGTAAAGAGCAAGTGAAATGATGTGTAGCTGGCAGCATAATTGTGAGTCTCCCCCATGTACTGTATGTGTAACCGTGAGAATTCTATACATGAAAATTGCTTTTTCCTTATGCTAATAATACTGAAACAATTGTATGAGAGAATGATATGTGTTCTTTTACTGACTGTGATGGTGTCACTGGTTGGTATCACTGAAATCTTGGGGGATGTTGCGAACCAAACAAGAAGTTCCCTGGATATTGAAGGAGTTATTGCAAAGGCAGTGGATATTTTTCGTGTTTAACTAAGCCATTCAGCTGGTCTAAGTAACTTACTGCTGCATCTTCTTTGCAATTGTGAGTGTGGGCAGAATTATCTTGAACTGAAAATAAGCAATCACAAAGTATTATTGCCCAATAAATTGTTGTATACATTTCAGATGTATAGACAAACATTTAGTCACAGAGATGCAAGAAGAAAGAGAACAAACATCACCTTTCAACTTAAGGAATAATAATTTTTGTTTAAGAAGCTGTCTTTCATGCTCTAGAGGAGGAAAACAGTGGTATTTTTTGAGCTCCTTAACCTAATTAATAAAGCCAATGAAAATTATGTGTGATCAACTGTAATCCTTTCTAGAAGATATATTTCAGAAAAAAGCAAAATTTTCAAGCACACACAACCAACGATAGGCTGGAATCACAACATAATACAATTTAGGAGGAAGCTCTGGAAGTCAAATCTTCAGCTGAACGGAAGACTTAATCAGACCAGGTAACTCAAATGTCTACTGCAGTAATGGAAATATCAATAGGACTTTTGTCTCTTGAAATACATTAATTTGCACTTCATTCCTGAATTTGAATCCAGAGCCACTCGGTATTACCGAGGTCTGCTAGATGCCCATGCTCAGATTGCCTTAGCAAGAAGCAGGAGACCAGCACTAGCTCTGACAGGCAGCTCCATGTTACCTTCACCACAAGAAACTGCTGAGCATATCCATAGCCATAGCACCGTGCCCTCAGAAAAGACATTGCTTTCAGCTTTAGACATCCAAGTAGTAATTTTACTAGTTTTTTCAAGCTCCTTTTCAGTCAACCAACAGAAACAGGTCATTTTAAAGCCTGATCTATCTGACTTTCTTTAAATGTCGTCTTTAAGATTTGATGAACTGCATTTTAAAGCTCCTCTTTCTCCCCACTGGCTGCAATGGTGATACTTGGGGTGATACCTGTGACGCAGCAAGGACATCCGTCTGATTAAATGAGGGTATCCACAAGACAGGTGTCTTTATCACTTCACTAGCCAACCACCTTTAGCTTACTTTATAGTCAGCAGAATAGAGGGCATGGTTCAACTCATCCTAAAGTAGATGTCTGCATGGGCAGATGGACTGCCTAAACCTGTATTGGTTTGATCTCCACTGACAAGAAAATGAGACCGTGGTAAATGTGAATGCACCAAACTAAACGGATAAATCCATTTTCAGTGCCTAGATTTGGTCAGATATATTCCAGCCTATAAATCTGGAACCTTGTTGGGATCTGGGCAAGATTGTCTTATAGGTTAACTCGAGAACTGACTCAGACAAATGGCTTTTAAACAGCTGAGTTTGAACTTCGCGACTAAGATAGACATCTTACTGAAAATACTTGGTAGACCTAATTAGGAAAATGTTATTTGAGCTGTATATCTTGTTCAGGCATACTTTTTAATTTTTATGTTAAAGAAGTGAACCTGTTAGAGGTTAAACTAATACCCAAGAAAATAAATAGTAAGTCCTTACAGAAACCCAGAAGGTGCCTGGGGTGGGAAACAGCCCACTGTAATGCTCATTGTTGTCATAATTTTTTCAGCTTCCACTGCTAATGCATTACAGTTGCCTCCACTGACTGGAACATTTTGATACAATTTATTTAATTATAGAAAGAATTGTTTTCTTATTCTTGTTCTCAGGAAATATAAAGAGGTCTAAAGAACACAGTGATTGCTCCTTATGGGGTCTTGTCTTCATGAGTGACCAAGGTAACATGTTTTTCAGAGAAAGGGAGAAGATGATACATGCATACAGTACTTCTGACAGCAATAGCCCTGAGGAGTATTTCCTCCTCAACTCCAAATACTTAAAGGATTAGTTTAAGCCATGAAGCAGGAAGGATTGCTTTGGTATGGTAATAGGAAGAATTGCACAGCATTCCCTTCTGCGTATGTTAGTTTTGGATGTGGAGAAAAAGGATTTTGGGTTAAAACAAAAAAAAAGATAAAGAAACACCTTAATAAAGCTGAAGCTGGGAGATTCTGGCTCTCAAACCTGCCCACAAATTGAACATATTTTGAATAGTGCATCATAGCATGCTGCCAAATTTCACTTCCCGGTGAAAGGAAACCGAAGCTGAAGCTGAGACACTGCGCTAAAGTAAAAGTTTGGACTGTATTTTGATTCCATAAAAGCTAATTTGCTCAGCAGTTGCTTTCTCCTGGGTTCATTTAGCGTTATTTATGATTGCAGCTTTACTGACAAAAACAAAACTCAAAACCCACACCAGAGCAAAATTGCTGTTTAAGGGAAGATATTTAAGATGTTTAGCTATTTCTTAAGAATCTGGGTGACTTTTGTATATGAACAGGTAAGGCATCTGTTAGGGTGGAATTTCACTGAACATCTTAATTAGCTCTTTATGCTATTTAATGTTATGATAAATGACTTACCAGAAGTTATTAATTAAAGTATTAAAGTCTCATTATTTGTTAGTAATGGGGCATATGGGAAGAGGGAAAGGAATAGGACTTTATTATTAACAAATTTCAGGGAACAGTAAGTAAATTGGATAAACAGAGGAAATATACATCTGGCTGCTTCCATTTGTTGTATAAATCATTTGATAGTTTATACTTGTTGCAGGAATCCTGTAAATACTCATGTATGTCCAAAGACTTTAAACTATTAGTACTGTTGGCTGGTGGTTAAAATAAACCTTTCTATAGCCAACTTTAGGAAAACAGGGCTTCCTCAAAGGGAGTTCTTGGCTCCTCAGCGTACATCTGTCTTTATTTAAACCCACTGTGTGAATGGTCATGTCACTTTGGCATATTTTTAATAGTGGAGATGGCAAGTGATTTGCTTGTTACTGGGCTGATTAAATGTTGTGTGTCATGGTAGACAGAAGGAGATGAACTTCACCTCCTCTCTGCTTACCCCTTCCTGTGTCACACCTTCAGGGAGTGAAGGCTTGAACTTTCCACTCTTCTATCAAGAGCTGTCCTTTGTAATCTCATGTTTATCCTGGAGCTGAGACCATGTTTGGAGACCAGGGCTGCAGTTTCTCTCACCTGCCTTGAGATGTCTATGGTGCATATGTGTCTGTCTGAGTTAGGTTTCCAGGTTCCCACTGTCTAGTCACTATCTGAAATTGAAGGTATAATTCATCTCATCTGAAATCATGCCCAAATGTGGTCAGAGGAATTTGCCCCTGAATGCTATTGATAATGGTGTTAGATTTCATTCACCTGTAGTGGGAACCCAGATAACTTGTACAGGTGGATGTTGATACCACAGATATTTTCAGTCAGGAAGGAAGAATCTCACTGTGGTTTTTATTTGCCAGTGTTTTCCTGGTGTGCACAGTGATCAAACAGTTCTTTTGCAATGTAAATGCAGGTTCACTGAGAATGCATGGGAATAACCCTGTCTGGTGGTGATGAAGGCTGGAATTACTCTGTCAAGTTCACCCTCGAAAAGGAACAGTTAATGCAATGGAGGAAAATACCCATGTTGGATAGCTCTGCAGCTTATACGTTTAAAAGGTATTAGAGAATCTAATTGGATCCCTTTTAACCTTTAGTCCATTTTCTTCAGATAACTTACGTATTGTGATCTTCCCATCTTTTATGAGTGGTTTCTCATTCAAAGCTCTACCTAAAGATGATGCTTAGAAAACATTACCTTGTTGCTTTTATAAGGCTGAAACAGTTCTGGTTATGTACAGAAGCAGACTGTGCCTATGGGGCCAGCGAGTGGTTTAGAACTTCCACCTGGGCTTCAAATCAGGCATGCAAGGGAGAGAGGTGGAGACACTCCCTCAGAAGCCTGATGGTACCCCTTGTTTTAATGAAATGAGTGAGTAGGTCTCTAAGAGACTCCATAATTTATTTGCACTGCTAAGTGCAAATAAAATCTCCTACAGAAAATTCGAGCAGATCTTCCCAGATTTCTGCTGAAGCTCACAGCAGATCTCAAAGAGACCTTGAAAATTGTTCCTAGTGAACAACAATCATAAAAGCTTAATCAAAAGAATGAGCAGAGATTTTGGTCTTTGTCCAAAGAAAGACAGTTGTTTGGTGCTGTTTCAACAACGAGATGAAAAGAGAATTCTGGGCCCTATTGGACATTTCCTCCCCGCAACATTATAATGACCTTGTGAAAAAAGCTAACAAGATCAACACCAGCTTGAATGCATTGAAATTTGAAGAACTCCATAGGGTTTACATTTTGTCTAATTATGCAGCATGTCAGCTAGGACAAGGAGGAATGCTGTGCTCAGCCGTGGAAATATTTCTGGTCACTGAGAAGTATTTTGGCTAGGTCTCCTCCCCACAATCAGAAAGTGCCATGTGCCAAGCTGAACCACTCCATTTGTTGATAAATTCCAAGTATCTGCATATGGAGGGAAAAAAGTGTGCATAGCACAAACATGAATTACTGCTCAGGAAAAAGATCTTAAAGTCAGTGTTAAACTTCATTGACAATATCATCTCATGTTCAAAAGTGGTAAACCATGTGAATAAAACACTAGAAATTACACGAAAAAATAATGCAAAAAATACTAGTTATTGTATAGCTCCATGGGTTGTCTACATTTGAAATTAATCTCAGAAAGGATATGGGAGAATAGTACGAAAGGTATGGTGGTGTAAACTAGCTTCCATTTGAGGAGATGCTAAGCTGTTATCTTAACTGCTTCAAAGTGAGACAAGCAGAGTGGATGGTGGGTTGTGACTAATGTCCACAAAATCAGGAATGTTTTATGGGGAAAGTACATAGTAAATAATAATTAGTGTTTTCACAGTTAATAAATAACTATCAGAGGGGACTGAATGAAAAAGTCAGGCAGTAGGCTTAAAGCAAATCTGATGATGAATTACTTTGGAATAAAATGCATGGTTGAACTATAAATTCATTGCCAGAACATATTGCGGAGGTCAGATATTAATTATTAAATATAGTCATTGAGAAACAATCTGCTGCTTGGGAAGTTCATAAGATGGTGGAAAAGGGAGGTTATACCGAGAGGAGGGTACTATTCTACTACCTCATTGCTCGGATACAAATTATTTTCCTAAGCATCTGCTATTAATGCTAGTGTAGATAATATAATGGGCTAGATAAGCCTTTGGTTTGACCTTTTATTCTTACATTTCATCTTATATTCTTATGCCCTGACTGCTAGATCTAGAACTCCACCCTGAATGGGAAGAGGAAAGACTGTGGATATCCCAGACTTGACTGTGCGTACATACCAAGCCGTGAGGACCTGTATTATGCAGCAGGGTGGATGTGGTAGGATTTAGTTGTTAGACGGTTGCAAAGGAATGTGCGTAATACAGTGGTAAAAGTGACCAAAATGTATTTGACTGAGGCAGAGAGTCAGTAGAAACACCCTGGGCAAATAAAAAGGAAAATAATGTTTCTCTCAGAAGTTATTTTCATTACTTCTATGGGTTTTAATGTACTCAGTCAGACAAGACAACCCACCAATGTTTGGTTTGTTTGTTTGTTTTTTTTTCCAATCTAAAGTGAGCCTTTAAATAAATAATCTGGTTTGGAAGGTACACCACTTCTCCACAGATGTTTTGAATAAATCTGTGCACCCTCTTTCAGTGGAGCTCAATCCCAAAGCATTTCGTAATTTTGTTGAGTATCCAAAGGTGCTAACTAGGGATTTTAGGGAGCCTGGCCTTCCATGACAAGTCAAGACTTAATGAGAATGGTTGAACAATTAAACATCTGTCCTACTCTGATTATGTCAGACTCTTTTTATGCAGTAGTTAAAAATATGTGATCCCCTCTATCCTTTGATTGTGTTTACTAATTTAGTTGCTTTTCATCTTTCTGTCATTCGAGTGAAAAGAAGAACAGCCATAGGAAACAGCATTTCAGTGCAAGCAGAGCAAATAGTCCAAAATTTTGTTGTTGGAATGCCAGAAAACATTGGGTAGATGTGAACTGTATCAAAGAGATGGGTTTAGTGACAAAATGCACCTTTAGCTCAGCTAATGGTGATTCTTAAGATTGTATTAAGCCTAAGGGAAGGCATAATAATAACAAAAAAAATGGTATTGAAGAATATTTGGCAGGGTGTTTCAAGAAATATTTTGCTGGGGTTATTCATTTCTGGTATATCTGGGAGGGAAAAGATGGGACTGAGAGAAGCCAGCTATGAAAAAGAAAGAATTATGAACTTAAAAGTTCATCAGGATGGATGACATTGGGAATGTAAAGTTTCAGAAACAGATTTTTTATTGTTACCTTACAGTGTTTGCACAGCTCTATAAACAAAGAACTTCATTTTTAAATATGTACCTAGGTAAATACTGTATTGAAGATGTCAGTACTAAGGTGTTGCTGATCTTTGTGCAGGATGGGAAGGTATAAAAGGAACTAAATTTTTCGCATGTGCACATTCTGCATGTTAGATAAGTAATATTTTACAACAAATCAATACTTTTCACTGTCAAGTTTCTGAAAGAACCTCACACGGTAGCTGCGTGTGTGTGTGTTTGGAAATCCTGCCACATGCACACTTGTATGTCCCTGTGTACTATTAAGGTGGTACCAAAATGGCACATATTGCACAAACCCTGAGCAAACACTGTGCTCATGTGGAGGGTCTGACTGACTGACTGACATGTAGAGACCTTACCTGAAAAATATTTATGCTGTTACTGTCCGTGATAGTGCCAAGATTACCATCCCTTTAATAGCAATGGCAGGACAGTGAGTTATCCCCACAGCTCAGCAGACCAAAAAAAGGTAGAGCAAAACAAACATGTTCTGTCAATGGCTCCAATAAGAGATCATTGACACACATGCACACACACACACATGCAAAGAAGGAAGAAGCACTGAATCCTTTCCTCTTTCAGTATGAAGATGCCCAACTGCACCTCTCATCTCGTTGCCAGGAAGAGGCTTTGCCTCTTGTCTTCTCAGTTCTCTTCTGGGTTTCACTAATAAAATGCCATTATCTGTAAAGTTTATAAATAGTGGAACCATTTGACATCCCATTAGCCTATCTTCCAATACAAATGCCTTCATTTTCTTCTCGCCTCCCCGATGTACGGAGCACACACTGTAGCTAGAGGATGGCGGAGATCGTTTTCCTAAAAGCTGATTTAAATCCCAGAAATGCTACGCGTTACAGTAAATTCAAGATGTCAGTGTAGCCTGGACTGGAGCGGTGTTTACTTCTGGTCATCTGTGACCAAGGGATGTGACTCAAGTCCAAAAATGATGCAAAGGTCTTCAGGACTAGCAAAGGGACCGAAGGATCTCTCAGAAAGAGGAACTACTCAACAAGTAGAGACGAAATCTCATGGGACTGCTCAGCCCAGTGAAAACAAAGGTGGCAGGGAAATGACTGCAGTCTCTAAGGAGCAAAGAAAGAGAACTGAAAGGACTACAGTTACACAGGAAATGTGTAGGAGCTGACCACATATAAATTTTGGTTGGAAACAACAGGAACTACAGATAAGAAAAGGAGTTCAGGAGTACCCTCTAACAGGAGAAGGATGGGACCCTCACATGATGACAAAGGGCTTGCTGTGGGTTGGCAATATGAGAATCAGGGCCTTTGTGACCAAGAATGTCTGATCTGGTCTTCTGATCCACAGAAGAGGCCTTCTAGCACTTTAGCAGTGTGGGCACTGTGCATCTACTTAAAGCAGTTTCACTGCTGACATGTCTCTTCCTTTTCAGTCCCTCTGACTGCCTGTCCCATCTTGTAAACACCTTTGGAATTGAGACTGTCCCCTTAGATGCTTAGCCAGCACCTAGTCCATTAGTTACTTTTGCTTTAGGTACTACTTTAAAAGACTACTGTTAATACTGTAAGAATCATTATGCGGAACGTACTAGAGAACCAGAACTTAAGTTTTCCATGTGGCCCCAATTCTGACCTCCTCTGTAAATGACTTGCAAGTTTTAAATTCAAAGTCTTCATCTTCTTTTTTTTTTTTTTTTTTTTTTTTTTTTTTTTTGGGGGGTTTTTTTTTTTTTTTTTTTTTTTTTTTTTTTTTTTTTTTGTTTTTTTTTT
>NW_009646933.1:25029-27730 GCF_000708025.1 Charadrius vociferus | reverse complement strand
ATGGCTTTCTTGTTGCAGGTTATTCTTGTTGAGGTGACAGCAGGATAGGGAGCACCACAAGGCAGCCTCACTAGACAAATATTCACTGCTTGTGTGCCTGCAGTCACAGACACAACTTCATTGACCATATATAATGAGTTCTCACGCTAAGCTGCTGCTGCTGAGCCTGGACTGGAATGAGAGCACAAAAGTTATTTCATTCCCCTCAAAACCTGATCATATGACAAAACCTGTGTGGAAATAGGTCTATAAACAATGTGCAATTCTAAGCAGCCAGCCATAAAAAGTAATTAAAGAGGTAGTCTAAATCACAACAAAGTGCACAGAATTTTAAATAGCCTGTCTGTATGAATTCCTGTCCTTTAGCTAAATAATTCACAATCACTTGGTTCTTTTAACTACATATTAAAACTTCCCTCTTCTACAGAGTAAGCATATAAACACAGAGTTCAAATTCATTCTCCCAAAACTCTTCACTTTAAACTTTCTGAGAGGATAGGGTGAGACTGCAAATAAATGAGTTGCAACTTGGCTTTTCATCCCAGCAAATCTATTGCTAGGCACTGGGTCTTCAGGACCCACAGGGATGAAGGATAATAATTTGCTGCTCTGAAAAAAGCAGCCTCTGGAATGGTCTCGAAGTACTCCAGGCTCTGCCTCTCATCCATCTCCTGGTCATGCAAACGCCATGCTGATAACCTGCGGACTTAGTAATGGTAGTGTGGTGAACTTCTTGGTGTGCATGGGTGCTGCTCTCTGGGGTTCCCCTGTTAGCAACAGAGGTAAGTCTTACCTTGAGAATTACCACAGTAGACTACTGACAGTGGTAGGTTCAAGCAATACATTTCTCTTTCATTTAGCAATGCCACACAATATCCCACGTCCTCTCACGAGTACTTAACTCTTGGGGTGGATTCAGCTACTGTGAGTAACAAAGCAGTAATTGAGCAGCCCTCTATGAGCATCTGTAGCTCCTAAGGGATCCCGGAAGACAATGTAGTGTCAGCTCACCTTCTCTCTACATATATCCTTACTTTGCGGGGGTTTTTTTGCATTTTTCGTTAAGCTGGTTTTTCTTCGGTTTCACACCATTTCGTTTTATCTTGCTACATGTCTTCTATCCATGTGTAGACACCCCTTGAACCTAGTGATGTACTCTCTTCTCTGGCTGCTTTGGGGTTAATCTGGGATGTTTTGATCAGATAGTAATTGCCACAAAACCTTCCCCAAACTTCGCAGACAAGGAACTGATATTTTTAGTCAGTGCTGAGTCTCTGCTGGTTGTAATCCACAGCAATGCACCTGGATGCAATTGCGCTTGGATAACTAAAGCTGACTGATGTGCTTCTCTTAGTGGGGACTCCACTTGTTTCATTGTAAAGATTAGAGAGTGATTCAGCATTTATGAGAAAATGTGGCAACAAAAGGTTAGCTGAACAGTGCTAGGAGTGGAGCCATATTGGGAGCAATTGAAGGAGGAAACGGTCTGGATTTATTGTCTGCATTAAAGATATTGTGGGTCCCATGGATACCAGGAGTGTCATGGAGACACAGCTAATAGGATTTTTATTGGATTATTGTCGGGCTGTTGCACCTGCTTCAGAAGGGGACGGTGCAGTTGGTTTTCTGGCACAATCCTTGAACGAGCATGCAGAAAGGAGCTACGGGAGCTGGAAGCTCCAATATACATTTTTAAGGCAACTTTTACATTTGACTCAAATACATTTCAAGCAAGCCACCAGCCAGTGGGTACCCCTTCTGTCCCTTTGCAAATGCTCATGCATAGAAAATATATTGCTGAATCGAGTGAAGACACCAAGGACCTAACTTACAAGTCTGCACTCTCCCCAGTCCAGATCTAGGTTAGATTTTATTTGAGTTACCTTGAAGGAAAGTTTCTTTTTTTTTTTTTTTTTAGGAAAAAAAAATGTGATTTTGTTACTGTCATATTTCTTTCTTTTCACAGTAATATCTAACAATCTATTTGGTCTCTCATTTCCCATCTCTGGTGTGTTAGATAACAATACTTCCCTCCTCTGTAGCCCGCTTCAAAACTCCATTACCTGCATCTGTAAGTGTTACAGGATTTTGATAAAGCTTCAAGGTGAGTGCCCTTTGTGGTCATTTCAGCCTCTGCAGACTTGATACATAGTTTCCCTCTATACTTTCCATTCAGCAAACCGCATTGCAGCTCCCTGTTTTTCTTTTTATTTATTCAAAGCAATCAGAGCACATTTTATCCAACAGAGAGCTAAGCTGAGGGGGGAAAAAAAAGAAGTTTCCATCACCAGTTCATTTTAATTTTCACTCTTGGTTTCCAATGAAGCCGAACATTAGAGAAACTTGAAAGTCATCTAAATTCAGGTCTCAAGCTAAACACATCTAGTGTTGATTTAAGGATGTCTTATTAGATTTTAAGTAGGTTTGGATGAATAATTTGTAGTAAGTGAGGGGACAGAGTGTATCCTCAGCAAGTTTGCTGATGATACCAAACTGGGAGGGGTGGCTGACTCTCCAGAGGTCCGCGCTGCCACCCAGCGTGACCTGGACAGGCTGGTGAGCTGGGCAGAGAGGAACCTAATGAGGTTCAACATAAGCAAGTGCAGGGTCCTGCACCTGGGGAGGAAGAATGCCAGGCACCAGTATAGGTTAGGGGTGGACCTGCTGGGAAGTAGTTCTGAGAAGGATTTGGTGGTCCTGC
>NW_009646933.1:11979-24692 GCF_000708025.1 Charadrius vociferus | reverse complement strand
GTGGAGTCCCCTTCTCTGGAGATTTTCAAGACCCGCCTGGATGCAGTCCTGAGTGATGTGCTCTGGGCAATCCTGCTTCAGCAGGGGAGCTGGACTAGATGATCTCCACAGGTCTCTTCCAACTCTGAAAATTCTGTGATTCTGTGATCTCAGGAGTTCTATCTCATTTCTTTGTTCAGGAGTTACTTGCAAAGGGAGTCAAATTATTCAATCCAGGAGCTAATCCAAAACTCTTTGTAATGAATGGAAGGAAATCAATGTATTCTGGATTAAGACACAAATTATATGTTATTGAATAATGATGGTCTTGTAATTTATTCACAGGAACCCATTCCTAAGACCATTCAGTCTCAGAGAAGTTGTGCTTTAATATGTATGTCTGATACATGTCGTAGTTCTGTCCCCACATTTCAGAATGCTGTGAAGTTTTTGTATACATTTCTTTTACAAAGACAACACCTCCTGGAATCTTCTGTTAGTGTCTTGTGAATATTTCAGATCTTTTGCTTTAAAGGTGTTGTTTTAGAAAGTTTTTTTGCCAGTTAACCCTTGCAGGTAGAAAACCGAGATTATCAAACTCTGAAGTCAGCTACTTTAACCCACAAATTAATAATGACCTCTATGACCTCTCATTTTCAGTTAATGGTATCATCAAGGATTACAGTCAGTGGCTTGTTCACATCTTTTTTTTTTCCTTCCTCCTTCTCTTTTTACTCTTTTCCCTCAGTGATGTTATTCACTTGCTTATATACTAGTCTCTTCTTCAAACAACTCCACTAACCCTAAGGATGATTGTAGCTACTTCTAGTAGTATTTTATCATTTGAACTTCCTAATCTTTTCTTTCTTACTGAATCAGTTACTTTCTCAGCTTTCTGACTTTTTAATTATGTTTTTTAGCATTTTGGTCTATCGCACTCTACTCACTTTCTAGCAACCAGTTCTCCAGTTCACATATTTTTGTTCCCTTATTTCCTTTTGTTTCATGGATTATTAGATGAACAGTCAACAAAGTACAGTATGCTGTGTCTCAAAAACAACTAAATTCTGATTCTGGTAATGAATTTAAAGAAAGACCACAGATGAAAGGAAAATCATATGGTCTAAAATATATTTTGCTTTGAAAGAGATATGATTTCAATTTCAGGATTCACTTTAAGGTTGTATCATGTCTTTGTGATCAGTTTCTCCAAGAGGTATATCACTAACAATAATATTATGTTGGGGATGTTATATAAGAATTTCAATTGAAAGTGAAGAATAATTTGCTAGTTTGTAGGGTAAAAGACCTTAACAATAAGTAGTAGGCTTTTCATGACATCCTTTGCCAGAGTCTGGTCCTGAGTGTGCTTAATCTTCTAGTACAGGTGAATCCCACAGTACTTATTGTGTTGTCAACATTTATAGTGCAGGTGCCTTCATACAAGCACTTGGCTTTCTCCACATCTTCTATGAGGCACCTACCAACATTTCTGTTCCTTTGTAATGGCTAATAATAGTAATAAAAACATCTAAAAATATCCCACCTACTTTATAACTTGTCTTTTCTTAATCCTAGTGGATTAAGCTACACCCACTTTAAGATGTATTTCAGAAGTATACTTTTGCATCCAAAGAATGATGATGGGTAAAAATTAACAGAAAGATTTTAGATGAGGAAGTGCCTACTTTGAAATACTGTCAAGGAAAAAAACTACCATTTTAGTTACACACTTGCTTTTACGACATTTTTATCTACACACGGTATAAGTATAGGTTTGTATTTACGGTCTGATAATAATAGATTTTTATAATTAATAAAAATGAGGGAAGACAACTCATCTCACCATAAGGTAGGTCGAATAATTGCCTTCTACAGTTGCTTTATGAATATAAAAGTGCCCTCAAATTACTAGCTCAGGGATCTAACTCTGAGATTTTCAAAGCTAAGCAAGGCAAACTCTAACCTTAACATTTCTCTGTTTCGGTTCTTCCACCTGGAAAATGCAGAGAATCTGAAATCTGTACTCATTATCTCACTAACATGCACATAATATTCAAGGGGCAAGCTTGAAGACGAGATGGTAGAAGGCAGTTTAGAGCTAATTAACCAAGCAAGAAATCTGTTCCCAGTTTACTAGAGGAAAAGAGGTTGACTAGATAAAGGGAAGAGGGCAAAGTCTGAATTATCCTGCAAGTGACCTATCTGTTTGGGCTATGAGATGATTAGGAAATAGATTGTACGTTTTAATGTGCCGTCTAACTTAGGCAAAGCAGAACAAACACAGAAGTTGGCTGCATTTAAATTGGAAATGTTAAAATATGTCTGTAATCACTCAATTAGACAGTTCTGGGACAAGCTCATGGAGTTCCTTTACCCGAAAGGATATGTTTACTGAGGTTGGCATTGGTGTGGATATATCTGTATTTCACTCCATCACTTAGTGTGCATACACCCTTTGTGCCTCCAGACAGTCTCTCAAGGTAAGCAGTACCAGCAAAAGCTGCAAAGGGGAGGAGAGGGATGTGCACCACGATAATGGAAACTTGGATCAAAATATTTGAAGAGAAAAGAGAGATGGCTGGTACTCCATGCAGTGACCTAGCTCTGATTGTGTGTGAAGTTACTGCCTGTAAAACCTGCCAGTTCAATATCTCTAGGGAATGGTTAGTTTTATTTATTGACTGTTCTGGAAGCTCCTACAAAAAGAACAGGAGAATCCTGCCAAATTGTAAGCTCCGGTCATGGACACAATATCATGAACTGAAAATGCAGTATTAGAGACACACTCATTGTGAACAACACATCACGTTGTATTGATACAAATATGATTAAAACAAAAAGTTTATTTTTGGTTAAAACTTTTTCCCCAGCTCTCTATTTTCTTAGCTGAAGTTTTGACCTTTTCATTCCTGTAATTCCAAATATAAATAATAAGGCTACTACTAAAAAGCATTGACTCATAATACTCACTAATATTGCTCCTGAGAGAATAATAGGGTCATTAAGAAAACACAGTCATCACGTCTATGGTCCTCTATGGCACCAGCCCAAGCTTTGTAAGAGAGTGTTCCTCCCACAGGGATTGTGAGCTCATTCAGATTTCTGCCAGTTTCCAGGTTCAAACCCGTGAGTTCAAAGGATTTGTCTTGACAATTGGCTGCTGATTCCAGTGCTACTCTTCCTAGGTACAAAGGACCAAACATCTCACTGCTCTCAGACACAATACAGGATACACTTCTAGAGTCAATACTAATAATGTCTCATAAGAGACAGAAATGCAAGAAAAAAAACGCCTGTATCTATGTGGCATTGATTCATTTCAGCCAAGCTTTTGACATCTGAAAGAGACATATCTATAGAGGAGTTTCTTCTGCCCCAGGAAGATGCCTGTGAGACTTTGGATGTGTTTTCTTCCATGATGACAGAGGGAGAGTAGATGTCAAACCCTGAATTAGGCAACTAGATACTGAATCCAAAGTTAGGTGAGATGAGTCCCAGCCTATAAACAATATTTCATATAGCAACTAGGGTGGAAGAAGAAGTTTGTCCCACACATGCCCTCATCTTATTTGTTCATTTGTTTTGCAAAGCACTGGGTTTAGGTGTTTAGCTGATATTCAAAACTGCAAGACAAAGGTTTTTGATCGTCAGCATAAATGATATGTATATCATACCATGGATCCAGAAGTCTCTCTAAATTTGCAAAAATGGCAAACACTGTGGACTGCAGTCACTCACACACACCCCCAAGTGTGTGTGTGACACATGAGCCTGTACCATGTTGTTGAATCAGCCAGTGGTGACTGTGGTGTCATTTTCTCACCTTAAGACTAAGTCACAAGATAATGAACTGCTACAAGTAACAACCACCTCAGTTTCATCTGGGCTAATGAAGTGAATACAGTACATATACGAGGTGGATTTGAACTGGCAGTTTAACAAAAGAAAATTGCTCCTTATTTTTGTCATTATCAGCCATGAAGATTCAGTTTATAGAATATGACATTTCTTAGAAAATGAAAATTGTGTTAGGAAATCTCTTGCTGAGGTTAGATTTGCTGAAAGATTCAAAAATGTTCATGAACACTTCAACCAGTATAGGCAAAGTATTTACAGAGCTTTGCCCAAATTTTAAGGCAGAACGTGCTACCTCTTCTGAGTACAAAAGTCATGGCTATAGCTAATGTGGGTTGACATACAGGTATACTTTACAAAACATTCATATTTCCTCACCATTTGGTTATATGAGAAACTCACAACTATTCCTTTCATAGTTTTAATTTTAGTATTATTAGAATGGTTCACACCTGAATTTTAGGTGGCATGCCTGACTCACAGACAGTATGAAAGAGACTCAATCGAAAAAATATAAAAAGAGACGTATGGAAATGATATTATAAGGATGAAAATACAAACTGTCTTATATATTAGATTTCAATAAAACTCTGAACTTTCAATCACATTAACTTTAAACTGTTTAGCAGTTTCTCTGAGATTTATTTGTTTGCACATGGTTTTAAAAAATCCATGTAACTATGCAAGTTATTAAAATTTTATCATGGATCCAATGTGTAGTCTTAAATATCAGACTTTTTCAGTGCACTCAGTGACAGTTTATTCAATTACTATTAAAAAGTCAAACAGAATATTTTTCAAGCATCTCATTTTGGTCTGAAGGGCAAAAAAGTGCTATTTTATATAAAGTAGGAGGAAAAAGGAATACTCTGATTCAAGGAAATAGGTCTGATGATGAAATTTTTGCCTTTCTGAAATAGACCCTCACATTCTCTGAGTTCGTAAAAGGTCAGTTATACAATTTTTTTCCAGTGATCACACAAAATATTGGCCTTTAAAATAAGAACATTCCTGTTAGAAGAGTGTTGTTTAAACTGCAGAGCATACCTGCCATATATGTTATTTTATTGGGGATGTCATTGTTGCTCATTAAGCATCTTTTTTGATAAATAGTTCTGAAACTATTTAATTGGTTGAATATTTCATGAGATCATTTGTTGAGCAAATCCTTTAAACTTTGTTAATGGATATATTCATGGAATAACATAAGAGAAGCTTTACTATGAAGCCTTATTGTTGACCAGTAGATGTAATGGCTCCAATGAACAAAGCAGTTGTCTGGATTTTTTGCTCTAAGTCAGTGTGAACATGAACTGAATTCCAAGTTTAAAAAAGTTTGGTTGACTCATCCTTCCTCCTCACCTCACCATTATTTTTCACTTCACTCTGCTTTTTGGTTTCAGTAAAGAGTAAAAACACATGCACGGATAAACTCTGTAAAAGCCTTTCAGACTGCATCTTCTCTTAGAAAACACAGGACTTTCAGCCCTATTTTGAAAAATCAAAAAGCTCAGCTAGATGATGGTTTTCCTCCATATCAGCCCTTTTCCAGACACATTCATTTGTTCTCATATCTCCTGCTTGCGTGCTCAAGAAACTATCCACAGGGTTATTTTCTCTCTCCAAATACTGATTTCTGCTCAGATGATCTCCTTTCTTTCTGCCTTCAATTAGAAACAGTGGATATGAGCTTAGCTCTGCAGCCATGTGTTTATAAGTGCATGTGCGTTTACATGCACTCATTGCAAAATGTGCTTTGACAGCCCCCCGCTAAGGCTTTTCCCAGATTAAGGAATTGTAAGCAGCTTTGGACAGCTTGACCCTGCTGGTTCATCATTTATGATGTTCAAAACACGTACATGGCCAATTTGAGTTTATCTAAACACTTAAGAAGAAACTCTTCAATTAAAGATCATACTAAGTGACACTGACAGTAACTCTCTTACCAATATGGTGTGGCTAAATCACCATCAGATGCTGGGAAGAGTGCTGTTCCCTTCATAACACAAATCAGAGAGCATCACATTTAGAGCAGTTCTTTCCTAAATATCATTTTTCATAACCTTGAAAGGAAAAAGTTGTTTACCATCAAATGTTCCAGCAAGATTTCACTGCAGAGTTTTGCTTGGGGTGTAATTTCCAAACGCCTCAGGTTCAACGGAAAGGAAAATATATTTATGTATAAAACGGAATGATACCACATTTTTTTCAGTATCAATCACACAGAATACTTTATCATTTTAGTAAATGATGCCGTATAATCTTTGTGTCACATCAAACACCAAAGCAGTAAATTCACTGGGGGATATTTACAAGGGTATCCAGGCTGAATTGAGATGTCTTCTAGTCCTTTTTCTAAATTGTCACATTTACTGCCTGCTGTAGAAAGGGGAAGCCACCAATTGATTTCTAATTCTGCAAACCCCAGGGTGTAAATGTGATTAGCGGTAATTGGAGAAGTTCAGCAACTGTTAATTTCTCCTCTCTTTGTTGTTTTTCCTATTTAAAATATTAACGAAATGCGTATGTAGGCCAAAACTGACTCCGATGCAGCTGAACAAAGGATACATATTTAATCAGAGCTGTGGGACCCCAATGCGGTTGTCTGAAACAAATGTGACATGTGCTTCCTCTCAAAAAAAGTCAGGCAGCTAATAAACAGCATCAGTATTTTGTTGTAATGTGCATTGTCTACATGATGTCGAGTTTAATGGCATTACGCTATGTAAAAAAGCCAGAAGTACACTGCTAAATTTGTCTTTCCCAGTTGGCTGTCCCTGAGGAGATTATAATGCAAGCGGTGGCTTTGTTTGTCGAATGCATAAGTGTGCACATGTTCCTAAGTTTTAAGTTGTAAAGGAAGGTGGTGAGAAGAGACATTAACCCCTGCACGGCTGAATGTCTCGTTAGGAAGAAGCCTTTTATACCGGAGCAGCAAGTAATGATGAAAAAATAAGTTTTGCTCTCTAATTGCATAATACCTCACTTGTTTTTTCTGGACAAGATTCTCCCCCATCCATAGGTACAAAGTTTTGTTAATATATTTTAGCAAGGAAACGGCTCTTATTTTTCAGCCCTAGAAAGGAACCTATGTTTACCTTTAGTCCCTAACATTAAATATTTTTCTTTATTAACCTAGAACCAGGAGGGTCATGTGCACAACAGTGTGTAGTCCTACTCAAAATGGTCTGAACACCGCAGGAAGCCAGCTGGAAGCCTTGGTTAAAGAGTAGCTTGCTCTTAGATGGCTAAAGCTAAGTTAGATGGATCTCATCTCTAACCCCTTTGAAGTAAGAATCTTATCTGGGAATGCCTGGAAAAGAGTTCAAATACAGATGTTGATTGACAAAGGCAAAAAAGATGCTCTGTGGGAACAGTTCTTCACAGAAATGCCCTCAGGGCAGTGGTGGTGGGGCTGTATGGGAAAGCTGAAGACCGCAGTAGTGGCAGATACCTAATTTGAAAGGCCTTTTTGAAAGGCTAGAAGATTGCCCCAGGTAGGCATACACGCGGCTGCAGTTCATAGGTTTCTAACTAACGTCCTGAAAGGTCACAGATATTACAGAGATACACGCCAAAGCAGATCCCTTGGAAAGGCATGAACATGTTAGAAACAGGAGATTCATCAGAGTCACCAGAGATACAGAGCTTACCCTGGAGAGTTACCACGGCCTTGCCACTCTCTCTACCAGCCAGGGAGCCCTAAAACTTCAATTTACCTGTCTCGCAGGAGATCAGTAGTAAACTAAAGCCCTTTGTAATAGTCCCAAAGACTACTCCTTAGCAGGTTTTACTCCTATAGGAAGACAAGGGAACCAAAAGGGTTTGGATAACTCATCACTGTCATTATCCAGTGCTTCAGAGGTTCTGGAAACAAGAGTTCTGGGTATTCAAATGCAGAAATATTAATCTCACAGAGAAATTTCTAGTTCGGGAATACCTTTCCCTCTTGGATTGACCCAGTAGTTAGCACCTTTGTAAACAGATTAACACTCTACAAGTACAATGTTTATGTCTGCCTGATGCTTGATGTCGGCTCGGCTCCGTTAAGAGCTATGTAAGTATGTGAGATAGAGCGTAGGTGCCACCCTGAGCTCAAACAACTTGGCCATAGCAATACGAAGATTCAGCTGACGCATGGAGGGGCACAGAAAATAGATCCACAACACATTATGAGATGGAATAGATATCCCCAGACTCCGGTTCTGACACCTCTTGATAATGTATGCATTTAACTTGTCACTTGTTCTATATTTCTTTCAGTGGAAAACACAACTTTGACTTCTTTTGTGAAGAAAGGTCAAGAAATTCATTGTCTTTTTGCTCATTTGACCATAACCAAGGTCATAAGGATCCCAAGTATCACGAGGAGAATGAATGTTCTGTTTTTCAGTATTTTGAATTGTGTTTGGTATTTCTGGTCTATTTTATTGTGGCAGTCCAACCTTGTCTTTAAGATAGGCAGCTATTGCTAAAACATTTTTAATATATTATGAAATATATTAATATAGTATTAATATTATATAATAATACCATATAGTAATCAAATATATTATAAGGTATCATTCTGTGTGCAGTATGCATTTATATAGATTATTTTACTAAATTAAAAAAATATATATTATTTATACACACACATATGCAACCACACATGCACGCATATACATTTGCAACATTTTCCTCAGAACAAATACTGAGCTTGGGAACTAAATAGATACAGGTGGGACTACTTTCCCTTCTCTAGTAAAATCCAATGCTTACTGCTATTTATTTAATGGTTAATATTTCTAAGACACCTTTTTAAGTGTAATAGAACATTTTTTTCCTTCTGTTTTCTTTGGATTATGTCTCAGATACAGAGAAGCACTGTCATATGTAAAGTCAGAAACTAGAAACATGCCCCCTTGCTGTTTTGTTATCTGTTATGGAGTAAGATGGAGCTGTCTGAGAGTTTTGTTTCATCTTCTAGCTGCTGTTAAAAACAATTTTTTGGATGGGGTGTTTTACTCCAATGACATGCTACACAGCTCAATTCTGCACATAGCACACCTGAATGTGCACTTCAGGAAAGCATTTCAGACACTGCTGGGCACTTCTTTCCCTGATGTACACCTTTCCTTAGACTCCCAAGTGCTTACACCATGCACAAACCCACCTATGACCTGAGTTACCTTTCAGAAATGTATGTTTCTCACTGCTGACAACTAGAATGACCATGTCTAAAATGTTTAAACAAAGGGAATCAAGGCCCTTGCTCTGCAGTTGTAAGAGAAATATGTACGCTCAACTCCATCTGAACAAACCCACTTCAGATTTTCTCCCAGAAATACCTTCTGGAAGAAATGGTCCCATTCACCTCATTAAAGGATAGCTCCAAAGGCCAGAGAATATTCATCACAGGACCTCCATACATGCAATAAAAGCAGATAAGCCTCTTCAGAGTATGGGTCAAATTATAGCACCCCAAACATCTTTCTCACTCTTCCTTGCTTAATGAGGGAAGCCTAAGAGGAGTGGTTGGACACAACTGGCTTAGTTTCAGATACATAAGTCACCTGCAAGTAATTACATCTGGTCTTATCCATCCTAGGTTGCACTGATATTTGGAAGAAGGCTTGTCAATATAATCATTGAAGACATTATTCGTCTTATGAAATACATACAAAACTCTGGTTATGTAAAGGACACTGTAAGCTCCATTGACTGCATGGACTACTTTTCTAGGATGCGAACTTGGATGCGAACACCTATACTGTAGACACCTGAGGTGGGAGAGAAGAATCTGACAAGAAGCTCCCAGATCCCAAATGTAAATTTTTGCAAGTAAAACTCATTGCCATGAATTTTGTCTAAACTTCACCTCTTTAAAAGGCCTTAAAAATAATAAGAAAAAAGGAAAACAAACCCATTCAGTTTTCAAATTTATCCCTTTTTTCCATTTTTAGTAGAAGAAAAAAGAAAAAAGGGGGAGAAGACAGAGCAAAAGGGAAGTATTTTTCACAGAAGAGCTTGAAAGAAACAACAGTTAAGCTCCTTCTTTGATCAGGAGAAAAATATAGTTCTTCACTGGATACTGTAGTAATAAAGTAAATGAAGTTTAATGAAGTGAAATTATAATAAATCCCACTCTTTGTAGAATAGTACCCAGATGGAAAATACATAGACATGCTGCATGAAATGCTGGCCTTGTTGCATTCCCAAGAAAAACCCATGGCTAATAGTTTCTGGAGTCAGAGGTCTGAATTTTTCTGCTGTCTCCTTTTATGTATCCCTCTCTCCTTGTTTTCATCTCTGACATTAGCTATTATACCCTCCACTCAGTTCTCTGCCTCCTTCCATTGTGTCTTCTCTCAGGGCGTGCCCTTACTAAGCCTTTTTATCATGCTAACCTTCAGCTTGTTTGCAGATCTCTCACAGGAACTCATTTTCATTCTTGGTAATGAAAAGGCAGTTCTAAACAGAAAGCATGCAAGAAAATGTAGTTAATAAAGATGCTGAGAGCTATTCATATCTGAGTGTGTTATTGATATGTCTATACTGCCAAACACAAGAAGTCAAGGACCAAAAGTGTCTTGGAGAGAGTTCATTGTGGTGGTCAAAAGCCAAGCCAAAAGAGAGCTATCATTTAGGTTGCTTTAGTTCTTGTGTTTTCTTTTTGTTTATTTCATGGTAAAGGTGAACCTCGTGTCTCTTACTTAAGCCAGCTGTAAAACTATGAAGAATCCATAGATTTTTAAACCTGAATTATAGACAGATGAACAAGACTCGGTTACAATACTGTCCACTGATCACCTTAATAAGTTGGAAAACACCATTTTCCCAGTGTGTCCGTGATATAGTGTTATTTCTGCTTTTAGGCTGCTGTTTAGATACTGCAGAAGTAGGTACTAAGTAGTTTTGTATGCAAATAATTTTAGAAAAGTTTGCACTTCTGCAAGAATTTGGCTCATATTTTTGGTCTGAGTGTTCACAAAAATGAGCCACCTTCAAAGCTGGTAGAAAAAAAATTTGTTCAGCCACAAAGAAAGTCTTGGTGGAAAATAAATGTTGTGCCTTTTATATAAGATTAACAAGATGAGAGGAACCTTTTTCTTTAGAGCTCTTCAGCTCCTGTTACAACTAGTCTGTGTCTTTATTTCTCAATTTGCCTATTTTCTCTCTTCTTACAGCCTGCTCCACCCACATTTTCTCCCTAGAACAACCATAAAATTGCATTTACAGCTAATTTGCTATGCTCAGAAACGCAATTTAAATTCTTCAAGTGAGGCTGCCTCTTTCTAAAAAGAGAGGTCTCTTACTGCTGCTTTTTTTACCTGGCATACATCTAACCCTGCTCCTGCAGAATGGCAAGTATGATAAACGTGTCAAAACCATTCACATCAAACCCATGTGATACGAGTTGTTATTTTGACTTCTGTTGACACCTCCTGTTCTCTTTCACCCAGCTGTTTCCATGAAGTAGCACAAAACTTTTTCCTTTTTATTTTTTTCTTGAGAATAAAAACAAGCATTTCTGTTTCTAGTGAAACTGAAAGTCTTTCCTTCCTCTATTACTCTGTCTGTTTTGGGGTGCTTTTATACAAGTGTACACTTCTTTACTGGAACTGTCTTCAAGACTTAGGGAGGCTTTCTGTCCAAGCATGCCTTTAATCCACAATGAACTAGCTATTGACTTTCAATTCATGGAAGCCCTATGTGCATTTGCAGATATTTAGCTCAAACAGATTTCTCCCCACCCAAGAGATCAGATTACCATAAGATAAAAAGTCAATATTTTGTAGGCCAGAAGGTTTGTCTTTTATGGCTTTTAAGTCATGGAGTATTAAACGTGTCTGGACACCTAACTGCTATTGAAGTAATTGTTTTTTAAATACGTGCAAAAGGATAGTTCTAGTGATTATTTACCTAAATGTTCAAAACCACAACGTTTATCCAAGGGCCTGTGCCCTGTGGGACTTCTGACCGTAATTTAGAGGGTCATAATCTTGCTATCAGCTACTGAAGAAAGCGCTGCCCATGAAACCTGCTGTGGCTACCAGCAAGAAGTTGCCTCAACGAGCCACAGTGAATGCCCAGGAGAGGACAAGTAATCAGCCAGGCACCTAACAATGGATCTGAAAGCAGTCTATTTTTATTCAACACTTCCTAACAAGACTCTCTACTGAAGTCAGAGTGCCAGCCTGGGCACCTGGACAAAGGTGCCGTTAAATCCAGTAAATTGAATATGGGTGAGCATGCTCATTTAGCAACTGAACTATTTTTAGTCCCTACCTGTACCTGACCTGAAGGAAAGACTTCAATCCTGATGGTCTTCATCTCAGTGGAGTGCCCTACCTATGAAGATACTGCAAGTCTGGGACATATGTAGTGACAGGAGGAGAGGTAATGGTTTTAAACTGGAAGAGGGGATATTTAGATTAGATATTCAGAAGAAATTCTTTACTGTGAGGGTGGTGAGAGTCTGGCCCAGGTTGTCCAGAGAAGCTGTGGCTGCCCCATCCCCAGAGGTGTTCAAGGCCGGGTAGGATGGGGCTTTAAACAACCTGGTCTGGTGGGAGGTGTTCCTGCCTGTGGCAGGGGGTTGAAACTGGATGGTCTTTAAGGTCCCTTCATATCCAAACCATTCTATGATTCTATGATATCCACCTCTCTTCTTCCCATCCCACACATTCACCCCAGTCTGCAAAAGAACGTGTCCTAAAATCTTCACCACTGTAGGTGAAGATCAAGTACAAGACCACCTGAGGAACCTGAAGGTGCACAAGTCCATGGGACCTGATGAGATACATCCACGGGTCCTGAGGGAACTGGCAGATGAAGCTGCTAAGTCACTAGCCATCATATTTGAGAAGTCGTGGTGGTCTGGCAGGGTTCCT
>NW_009646933.1:6735-11484 GCF_000708025.1 Charadrius vociferus | reverse complement strand
GGGACCTGGACAGGCTGGAGAGCTGGGCCCAAGCCAACCTCATGCAGTTCAACAAGGCCAAGTGCAAGGTCCTACATCTGGGTCGAGGCAATCCCAAGCACAAATCCAGGCTCGGTGGGTTATGGCTGGAGAGCAGCCGTGAGGAGAAGGACCTGGGTGTGCTGATTGAGCAGAAGTTCAGCATGAGCCAGCAATGTCTGATCACAGCCCAGAAGGCCAACCACATCCTGGGCTGCAGCAGAACTGTGGCCAGCAGGTCAAGGGAGGCGATTCTGGCCCTCTACTCCACTCTTGTGAGACCCCACCTGGAGTACTGCATCCAGCTCTGGAGTCCCCAACATAAGAAAGACATGGACCTACTGTAGCGTGTCCAGAGGAGAGCCACGAGGATGATCCGAGGGCTGGAGCACCTCCCTTATAAGGACAGGCTGAAATAGTTGGGGCTGTTCAGCCTGGAGAAGAGAAGGCTCCAGGGAGATCTTATTGTGGCCTTCCAGTACCTAAAGGGGCTACAGGAGAGCTGGGGAAGAACTTTTTACTAGGTCATGTAGTGAGAGGATGAGGGGGAATGGCTTTAAACTGGAAGAGGGCAGGTTTAGATTAAACATTAGGAAGAAGTTTTTTACTTTGACGGTGGTGAGGCACTGGAAGAGGTTGCCCAGAGAGGTTGTTGAGGCCCCATCCCTGGAGGTGTTCAAGGCCAGGCTGGACGGGTCTTGGAGCAACCTGGTCTGGTGGGAGGTGTCCCTGCCCATGGCAGGGTGGTTGGAACTCGATGATCTTCAAGGTCCTTTCTAACCTAAGCCGTTCTATGATTCTATGATAAAATGCATCCTGTAAAGATTTTCATAACATTAAGACCAGGGGGGGATCATTGTAACAATCTAGTTAAACCAAAATATTTTACCCAGAGTTTCTTGTGTTAAAGCCAATGTCTTAAATTGGAGCAGTCATGCTTTGAAGGAAAGACAGACTAGATTTAAAGACTCACATGATGGTAAATCCACCACATCCATTGGCAAAGCTGTTCCAGTGATTAATTGCCCTCACTGTTTAAAAAATTGCATCTTGTTTCCTGTTCGAATTTTCCAGTGCTACTTCAATTGTTTCAGTCAGAAGTTTCTTAACTTCTAGGTTCTGGCCACAACAGGAAACAGAAGTGCCAAAATACCATGAAAAAATATTTTTGTCTTGTTTTTCCTCCCTCAGAAGGAGAAGGAAGCAATGAAATTAGTGAAAAAGAAACTAGAGATTTGCTCAGTCTGGACTCTGCTTCACCTCTAATCAGAGTCTGCAGAGGCATTATTTAAACTAAACTCATGTTATCAAATCTGTCCCAGCAATTTTTCTCCAAAGTTTCTGAATCTAAGATATCCACTAGTTATAGCTTCTCATCCCAGCTGAATCGCTGAGACTGGTATTCAAACAGCATTAACCACTCTAACAAACGCTTATGTGCTTTTCCACTGCTGCTGGAAAATTTGGCAAGTCTCACAAGGCTGGGATTAATCAGAATTCCAGCACTTTTTTTTATTTGGGTCTAAGTGATGCACCTTGTTTTCTTACAGCATTTAACTATTAATTCACCGACTTTCTTCCCACCTGATTGTGGGGATGCTGGCTCTGCTCTGGGCATATTATTCTGTGGTTTCTGACTTTCTGTCTGTGTGTTTCTCTGCAGCAGCTGGCAGGAAAACATGCAGCAAGGGCACTTAGTGCACCCCGGGAGAGTGAAGCATGTGTTTACATCTCTTCCTGAGCCAGGGTCAGAGCTGAGGTACTGGACTGGATCGTTTGTTTTATTCTGTCTTCTTAACATCAGGAGCTGAGTTTAGCTTCTCCTCCAAGAAGTGTTTTAGTGTCAGCTTGGATTCAGGGGTAAAATGTTGGTCATATGTAACATCATCCACAGTATTTAAATTGCCAGCAGGATGAAAATTCTTGAGGTTTCTTATGACTTTCTTTCCTCATTCCTTTGCTTTTAATGTGCTGCTTTAATAGCAGGATGAATGTATGTTGTGCATTTCAGTTTACACATGGTTCTACCATTAAGCACCTGGATTTGTAGTTTCTTCCCTGAGGATTTAAATAAATGTGTTGGCCCTGTTTCAGGATCCAGGTTACTATGAGTTAGCCATGTGCCACAGGAATATTAGCTCAGAAAACCCTGTAGCTGTTTATACTGCAAATGCAGCTCTCTTGCCGGTCATAATAAAAGAAATTGGCTTGTATTTATTTAATGACAAAGCCTCCCTGTGTATTAATTTGGTTCTACATGACAATACATCTTGTCAGAGTGCCCTGACAAATGTGAAAACATATACTAAGAGAACTGTCAATAAAGTAATTTATGTCAGGAGGTTGATGGTCCTTTTCTCACGGTTGCATGGCTGTACTTCTGTTTAGAAGCAAAGCACAGGAAGGCTCCCTAGAAATGAATGCACTTATAAAATAATTTGTTGGCAAAATCAGTTCTAAAATAAACTCAGATTTCCAGTGTATTTTTCAAAATGTAATCTAGTACCCATAATATATGCTGTGGTATTAATGTATAGACCTTGATTCCTAGGCCAAATACCTGTTTGCATCTTTGGTTTAGATTCATTGTATTACAAAGCCAGGGTGCATACGGGGAGGGACTGTGTTTCATGCAGTAATTTGAAAAGGCTTTTTTTTTTTTTTTATTAATCCATAAATGTTATGATAGTCTAGCAGACAAAGAAGGGCACAGTAAACTGGATACTGAAATTATGACAATATCAAGTTGGAAGTAAAAGGGGAATACAAAATGGAATTTGGACTGAAACCTGACATTCAGTTTGGAATTGAGTTTAGTCTGAATTATTGAAACAGTGTAATTTGCCAAGAATTAATTCATACCTTATCACTTTACTCTCTAAAATCATGACTGGTTCTTTTATATAAGATATGCTATGCTGACAAGCTACTGATTTCTTTTTTTTTTTTTTTTTTCTTTTCACAGGTGGGAAGAATTTATCTCATCTAATCTAGAAATCTCTGGGTAATGCTGTGTAGTTATATAAATTTATGCTACAGGTTAATCTTGATGATTATAATAGCCCTTTCTGACCTGAAAGCCCATAAATTTCATAAGCTATTATTTTAATATAAGATGTGTTAGAATATATCCTTTGAGGAGGCTTATGCACACAGGAAAATGTGTAGCAAGTGAACTGGCAACTGTGCTGCTGTAGAAAACACTTTTAACATCTCATTCTTTTGGATAGGGATGATTCATCAGGAATCGTTTGCAAATCTTTGGGATTTGCAAAGTGGTGTCTTTGTGTAAGAGAAAGCAAACAAAAATCCAGAGTGCTAGTGCTTGTCAGCTTGATGCTTATAAATGTTTCTATTCTGAGGACTGGGTTTTGAAAAGGAAAAAAAAAAATAACTCTAAGCATTGCAATGAGGAGCATGACTTCAAATATGAGCTCTGTAGTCACCCTGAAAACAAGACAGCAGAGTGAAAGGTGGTGCCATCCCAATAGCAGATTAACTACGTAGAAACCCTTTCCATCATTAAGTTTCTCAGAGGGTATGGTTCATGTTATGTGGCTCGATGGCTCCAGCCAACAGGTTGTCCACATAGCCCATTTCACCAGCTGTCAGGCTTACAGGGACCAAAACCTTAGTCCTATGCAGTGTTCAGTTTCAAATTCCCACCTGCTTAAAGTTAGGCATGGACTGAAGTGCTTCCAAGGAGTGTGGCTTAAACATGCATGCCCACAGCCAGAAATCCTGCCCATGATTTCTTGTATTGGTAACTGGTGGTATCTCAGACACACATGGTTATTTAGAAGTGACCTCACGTTGGAGGCTGAGATGAAATCTCAGTTGCTGACATATTGATTTGGCTTTAAAAACAGTAATAAAAGCAAACACCAGAAATGCACAGCCAGAGACAAATATTCAAAAGAGAAGAGAGTCCCTTTCATTGCCTGTCCCAGCCCTCTGGTCCTGGAAAAGCCTATGGTTTCCCTTCAGCCCAGGCTCTGTCAGCAAGTCCATCACTGCTCTGACTGTCAGACCTCACTTGTGGGAAATTTTCAAGCCATGTTTGTTTGGTTTTCCTCTTCCTGTTTGACTTGTACCTTTAAATAATGTGGTTACTTCACAACAGCTTGTTTTTTGACTGGGGCACAGGGCATATTTTTCTAGCAGATAAAAAAACTTCCCACAATTTGCCTTGTGTTATTTCCCCTTTTGAAGGGAGAGCTGATAAATTCAGGGTAATATGTAATAGATGCTTTCCTGTTTTTACTTATTGCTCTGTCAGGCTTGTCAGCCAGAAATTTATTAGCTCATTTTGTGGCTGTAACGTTTAAACAAGAGAGAGTAAGCAGTACACTCGCCCTAAAGAGCAAGTGTGAATAACAGTGCTTATGTTGTATCCTGTTCCATAGACTGGCACTGAAGAGAGACAGCAGGTCTTTTCCACACCAATAAGCCCTTACCTACTTACCTATTTTCATTTTTACTGTTTATTCTCTCATTTCTTCTCTGTGCTATTCTCATCTTCTGAGTGACTGGGAAACCAAAGGAGGGAGGGTAGGAATAGCTGTTGGTCTCAATTTCATCCACCTACAAGTGAGTTGACCTGTCTGAGCAATCACTGAAGCTTCCTCTGTAATCAATAGAGTGAAGACATCTCCATGAGCTGATCTACCATGCTTATTCCTGGTAAGGGTAGATTATCCTCTAAGTCTTCTTGTCTCCACATTGCATGTA